>NC_057799.1:237785099-238085099 GCF_018294505.1 Triticum aestivum
GACCTCCTCCTCCTCTCCGGCGATGTAGGCGAGCACCTCTCCGGTGACCTCCTCCTCCTCCTCTCCGGTGACCTCGGCCCTCCTCTCCGGCGAACTCCTCTCCGGCAAAAGAACACGGCAAAAGAACATACAAGATCCAAAAACGAGAACAAAATATGAAAAAATATCATGCAAAAAAAGAGCAAAAAATGGGCAAAAAAATCGCGATCCAAATCCAAATTCAAAATTCAAAAATAGCAATGGCGCATCACCCCACAGTGCGCCATTAGTATGGCAAAGCACATGTGTAAATATCGCCCCCTGGGAGGCACACTAATGGCGCATGTTGGTCTATACTAATGGCGCACGGCGTGATGCGCCATTAGTATACCAGATACTAATGGCGCACCAGTGGTGCGCCATTAGTATTTAATACTAGTGGCGTGGTACTAGTGGCGCACCAGTAGTGCGCCATTAGTAGGCAAAACTGGTGCGCCACTAGTAGGCCTTTTCCTAGTAGTGGTGCAACTCTTTAGCAGTTGTTAATCTAAGGCCCTGTTTGGTTAAAAACTCCCTAGTCCCTACCTGCTTGCTTCCAGGGACTAAACATGGACTAGAGGTTATTAAATGACATGCTAAAAGACCATGTTACCCCTAGTAGTGAACTAATAGAGACAAGGTGCAATGCGTGGCAGGGGCAACTATTGGAAAAGTCCCAAAAAGACTCTCCCTCGGGGTCTTCTTTCTTTAGTCCCAAATGCCCACTTTTAGTCCCTAAAAGTCCCTCCTATTTGGTTTAGATGGGACTGACATGGAGTTTTTTTAGTCCCTCCACCAAAATGTCCCTGTAAACAAACACCCTCTAATAATGCTGCTGGAAAATTGATGTAATGCCACAGTTAAAAGCAAATTACATGTTTAACGAATGTTATTGTTAATATAATCTCTCTGTTAATATTAATCAATGCCACCGTTTGAGAAATGCTACTGTCTTGCTTTCTTTCCCATTTAGATAAGGTAGATGCTTCTTTTTGTTGGCTTCTGTGTCATCCACCGTTATTGACCACTAGTTGTTTCCTTTGCACCTCTGTGTAAATAGGGTTATCTACTTCACGTCGTTGCCATTGTGACCTTTTGTTGCATTGCACACAACACTTTTGTTTTAAGAGTGTTTTGTGTAGTTCAACCAAAATGTCACACCAACAACGTTGCTTGATTGCTTGATCTTAGTGGAACTACACAAGAGGAGATCTTACTTCCCATCCGTGTTAGCAAATTTGGTTCAGATCTTCTTCTTGTGAGTTGTTTGAATTCCGCGTCATCAGAGGTCAGTACTAGCCTTCTTTCACATGATTCTGCAGTGTGATTTCATATGTTGTGCTACTTGTACGGTAATGTTGCTTGATTTTAGTGAACTGCACAAATGGAGACAAGACTTCCAATATGTATGTGCACCGTAACCTCCCATTGAGGTAAGATAAGGGTATTTCACAACTGTTGGCCTGTATTTTGCCACTTTCATCAGAAAATTAATGTCATTGTTTAGTGCTATACTTGTGCAACCTAATTGACATGCCAAATCTTACATTGAAGGCGGAGCTTGTCTGTTATTGAACTCCTGGTGCAGTAATGAAGCACTGGTACTGTGATGACACAAGTAATGATATAGTTTTGCATCTTAATTTATTGCTATGTCTGGAACGAGCAATTGATTTGCCACTGATTTGATGCCACTCTTAATGTAATACGTAATTATCTCTACTTGTGCAAACAGGGATCTTCTTTGAAGATACCATATATTTTAGTGGAACTGCACAAGAAGATGTTGGAAACATTAATCTAATCGAGGAGTATATAGTAAGCACGGCCACCACAGTAGATAGCAACAGATGGTTCCGGAGAAGTGCTTCAGCTGTATGCTCTACACAATAAGCCTCCTGACAAAGGTTGGTACTCGCGCACTGATTTCATCCATATGATTGAGCTTTGTCATCTCTATTGGTGTTGTGCTACTGTTTAGATGCTGTCATCAAAAAGTGGTATTGTCCTTGAGAAGTGCTTCATCCGTGTTGTTTTAAATATTTCCTTTCCTTTTTTTCGAGCAAACAGGGATGCTAGCATTTAGTTATCCTCTTGTCTTTGCACAACAGGATCATCCTCCTCTGAAGAAGAATATGGAGTACGTGAAGTGACTAGTTCCGATTATGCTAGGATGAAGAAGCCCTGTCTATCTTCTCATCAGAAGGAGCAGTTGAAGGATGGTTACATTACCCCCCACAAGACCAAACTAACTTCAGCTCAGAAGGACTGACAAATCTCCATTTTCTTGTTGTGATGCGCAAGTACAATGTTGTTCTAGGATTCTTTCCGGTGAGTTCCATTTTTGTAAAAGTGTGCTCTACATGGACCATATAGGTGCCTGTTTAAACAGTCAATTCATAGTATAGTTTGCTTTATACTGATCACTTTTTTGTATTTGTGCAAATAGGGGTGCTCAGCTTGATTTCAATGGGAAGTGCACAAAATGTTCATGAATACATCAAATCATTCATTTCCACCACAAGAAAGGAGGTGCCGATAAGTTCAAGGCGCTGCAACATATAAGGGCGAAATCATACAAGCTACGCGCGAATTTGGTTGATTTTGGTGGAACTGCACAAAAAGAACAGCTGGTTTATTTAGCACGAGGTGCCATGTCAATGTCTGAACTGATGGCAAGCCCTGCCCATTTCACAATTGTAGGCATTTGATATTTTGGAATGGGAAAACCTTGTCAAATTTTGCTCATTGATTTTAGCAAGAAGACATGCGTTTGCTATTTTCGAATGGGACGCCCTTTGCTGTCAGCAGCGTCGATCCATTTTTTCTTTATTCTTTAGTTGTGAAGTAAATATTGACTCTGACATGTGAATCACTGAGATGCATAATCATCAATTGTTTTGAATGTTCTCTATGACATGTGAATCGCTGAGATTGCAATGTACAGGAACGCTAAAAAGGTGCTCAAACTCCTTGTACTCCTTCTGTTCCTTTTTACTTCGCACATTGTCCGATAGAATACAACTGAAGTGCTCAAGTTCTCTAGCAAGTGATGCCTGTCTGTGCTGGGCTTGTCACTGGCTTGGCAAGTGCCCTGACTAGCTTTTGTCTTCTGGTGCTCATAGGATGATGGTTCATGTAAAAAATATCTTCCCTTATCTTAATAAACACCGACTTCGGCCTTTCGAATACAAGCTAGACACCATATGCAACATGCAACCACATATGACACCGCAAAGTTAAAGCAAGCACCTGGGATGGTGGTTCATTGCGAGCGAGGTATCAACTACAGAACTACGTTTACCGTCTCCATCTGCTGACAGTGCACCCTTTATAAGGCTGAAACATGTCTGGCCTATCCGTGTACGACGCTGGAGCGACTTCCCTCTTTTCTTTTCTGCTTCTCTCATGGTAGCAGAGTCTGAAACCCTTGCATAAAAACACAATAGTGAGAGTATGGGTGAAGTGTGTGTAGAACTAGGGCACTGTAAAAGTAGCAGGTGGTTGAAAAATAAATGACAGGAGACATATGATAGCTCTACAACATTGCATGGCAAACAAAATTAGATTCTACTCCGTATGATTTTGTAATATATGAGCACAGGAAATGCAGGTACTCCTCCAGCACACCACCACATGTGGTTCTATCAAGATAACAGTCGACTGAAAATAAATAGGTCAGTCGAATTTTTTATGAACCGTCCGGTCAATAAGGAACGGGCATATGGCCTTCGTCTACCTCCCGCCAGTCACTATTGAAGATCTTTCTCGAACCGCCAACGACCACCGGCCCAGACCCCTGCCTCCGCCGCCCCACCCTCCCCTCGACCTCACACCACCGTCGTGCTTGGCAGCGCCCCCAGGCCATCCCTTTAATCCCGACCGACCTCCAGATCCGGCGCCAGCAGCTCTAGGCCCCACACGCCCCTAAGATAAACATCGAGGTGCTTCTTCCCTGGCGTAATAGGCAGACTAGAGCCTGTTACGCCGGGGAATGCTTCCGTTAATTGGGAATCAACAGACCAGGAATTGAAATCCAGGGGGGCGACGGACCACTAGCTAAGGTGAAATAGTATATGAGGAGAAACCTTGTGCATCGCGAGTTACTAGGAACATCTAGTATCAAGAAGAAGCAGTCAACTAGTGTCTTCTGTGGGATGAATACCGTGCAAGCAGACGCGTAAGATTTTCACGAATAAGGGAAGAGGAGTACCATTTCCAGTTGCCAGTGTGGTGTCCTCCATATGTCACGGCGATCTTCTTCTTTTTGCCGGGGAACCGATGTTTTGGAGGAGGGTGCAGCCTTGGATGAACCAATGGCCAAATTGTTGACTGTGTTGCCATGGACGTATGTCGGCGGAGGGGAAGAAGATCCGAGGCGGTGAAGGACGGCGTAGGAGGAATAGCTCTGGTGCGGTGGACGGTGGCGAAGTTGGAGCGGCAGCGGTGAGGCGCAGGATGGCGTGGTTGAACTGGCTCGGGTATGGACGGCTCGGCCTCGGCTTCAACTACCAGCCGTGGAGGGCGGTGCGGTTGAGGTTGCGGTGGACGATGACGTCGGGGTATCGGCTCCGGCATGATGGAGGAGGTGATTGCTCTCTGATCTACGTCAGTATTTCCCCAAAGAGGAAGGGATGATGCAGCACAGTGACGGTAGGTATTTCCCTCAGTGAAGAAACCAAGGTTATCGAACCAGTAGGAGAACCAAGCAACACAACGTAAACAGCACCTGCACAAAAATGACAACACCTCGCAACCCGAGGTGTTAAAGGGGTTGTCAATCCCTTTCGGGTACGATGCCAGAAAATATTAGTACATTGATCGCAAATAAATAAAGTGCAGCAAAGTATTTTTGTATTTTTGGTTTAATAGATCTGAATAAAAATGCAAAGGAAAAGTAGATTGCAAGCAAATATATGAGGAAGAAGACCCGGGGGCCGTAGGTTTCACTAGTGGCTTCTCTCGAGAAAGATAGCAAATCGTGGGTAAAAAAATTACTGTTGGGCAATTGATAGAACCTCAAATAATTATAATAATATCCAGGCAATGATCATTACATAGGCATCACGTCCAAGATTATTAGACCAACTCCTGCCTGCATCTACTACTATTACTCCACACATCGACCGCTATCCAGCATGCATCTAGTGTATTAAGTTCACGGAAAAACGGAGTAATGCAATAAGAACGATGACATGATGTAGACAAGATCCGTTTATCTATTGCGTTAGATATAGATCCCATCTTTTTATCCTTAGTAGTAACGATACATACGTGTCGGTTCCCTTCCTGTCACTGGGATCAAGCACCCTATGATCGAACCCACTACCGGGCACCTCTTCCCATTGCAAGATAAATAGATCAAGTTGGCCAAACAAAACCCAAATAAAGGAGAAGAAATACGAGGCTATAAGAGATCATGCATAAAAGAGATCAAAGAAACTCAAATAACTTTCATGGATATAAAAATATACGACTGATCATAAACTCAAAGTTCATCAGATGCCAACAAACACACCGCAAAAAGAGTTACATCATATGGATCTCCAAGAGACCATTGTATTGAGAATTCAGCGACAGAGAGGAATCCATCTAGCTACCAACTACGGAGCCAAAGGTCTACAAAGAACTTGTCAGGACCCCGATTCTAAGTCACACCGATCTAGCCTGTAACACCTCATATCACATTGCGGCCTCACGCACGGTACTCCCACGGGTGTCGCCTTACCATGGCCCGGGACCGTTTGCGCCTTTTGGCTCACGTATATGACAATGTCGCTAGCATCCATATGACAGAGAACCCGGGCCGACATGGCTAGTCGTGAACCCAAAGCGGCACTAACGTATGGGGACAGGCATACATGAATCAACATCGAACGTGTCGGTCAGCAGCGTGTGAATCCGGGCTGTAGCACTGGGCTAACAGGACTCCGGGAACCCGGGCTGTAGCAGGCTAGGCAGGACTCCGGATGTCACCGCGTGACATTTCCCCGAAGGGACAGACACAGGAACGATATGATTCACATGCCGGCCAGTCAGGTGTCCAGAGCAGTAGTGCTGGGCTAGCAGGACTCCGGTGAACTGGGCTGTAGCGGACTACTATGGCTCAAGGAGGCACTAGACTACATTTCCCCATAAGAGAGGCTGCCAAGGATAAACAACTAGATTGTCGGATCCCACACATACCAAGCATTTCAAACATACACACAATATGCTCGATATGTGCAAATACAACATGGCATCACAACAAAACTCTACAACTCAAGTACTTTATTTAAAGGGCTCCGGAGAGCCTTACATAACTTGTTCATACAGATAGGGGTCACATGACCCGACACTCAAGTCATACAATCATACAAGCACATGCGGAAGCAAACTGTCTGGGTACAGACACTAGAAAGAAAGAAGGCTTGACGAAGCCTGTCTATCTACATATGCCCTTCACAAGCCTAGATCACCACCTGGGTGGCACGTCACTCGTCGTCGTCGAGTTCTACGTAGAACCCGTCAGAAGGGGCGGTGTTGTCGTCTGAAAACAGTAATTGAAGCAACATGAGTACAAAGGTACTCAGCAAGTCTTACAACAGATCCTACTATACATGTTCATTCTCAAGAAGGTAGTGGGGTTATTGCAGCAAGCCTGCTTTGACTCTTGGCTAAGCTATCCTATGATACACCACTTGTGAAATAGTTTTCGCACACGAGTCCACTAATCACCATCTCAATACTCCACCGTGGATCCTCCCTCGTCATCCAGCGAGAGAGCCATCCGCGGTACTCACACTTATCTTGAGGCTTTTAGTAGTATCCATTTACTTGTCTATGAACTACATAAGCGACCAAGTAGTCCTTTACCGCGGACACGGCTATTCGAATAGTTTCATACCCTGCAGGGGTGTACTTCGTCACACACGCTCTCACCACTTATCGTCGCTACACGACGTGTACTCGGCAACCTTCAAGCGGAAGCCCAACGTGGGTGTCAGCCACAGCCTACCTAAACACTCGAGTATCTAGTCCAGGTTTATCGCCTATTTAGGTTCCATCCGCAGGGAGTCCGGCCGAGGTTTCCACATACGGCCCCAAACGATGTGTGCAAGGTTCCCGGACACCAAACGGGCGACTCAGTACACCTTGCCACGAGCCTACCGCATCACAGCCCACCCCTTGGTCAGCGCTGTCCACGGCCTCCAGCTTACTACAAACACCAGAAACTACGTGCAACTCCTAGACAGAGGACAAGGGTGATTAAGAAGCCGAGGGGGTCCATTGGTTTCGGGCCCAATGTGTGGTAGTAGCTGAATCTTAAATCACGCATACAGATCTCAGTTCTTAGGGACGGTCTCAATGAAACAACCCACCATGTAGTCCTACATGGCCTCCCATCGATACCTTTACCAAATCGTATTCAACACTTCCCTCTCTTTACCGACACACACACTTTCACTCTAGTTCATCACCCTGATGAGCCAGACCTGACACAACTCTAAGCATAGCAAGCATAGCATTGTAGGAACACAACATGGCTCAATCAACTCCTACTCATGCTAGTGGGTTTCATCTAGTTACTGTGGCAATGACAGGTCATGCAAAGGAAAGTGGGTTCAACTACCGCAACACACAGCAGTTTTGAATCGCGTTGTCTTAATGCAGTAAACGAGAGCAGAAGCGAGAAGATGGGTTTGTATCAAAATGATCAATGGGTTGCTTGCCTGACAGAGTGGTGGTGGGATACCGCCCTTCAGTTGGATACTCGTGAATATCCTCGGAGGCAGGACCTACCACAAGGAGCATACCGAAGCACAATCAACACCAAGCAAGTGCAACAATATGATGCATGCATGAGACATGGCAAGATGGATGTATTGGGCTAATGCAACTAAGACCAGATGGGTTTGGACTATTTTGAATCAAAGATTCAAATTCCAAGTTCATAAATGGCCCATATTAGTGCTTTATCTTGTTCTGTATAAAATAGTAGGTTAACTTGCTTAATCATGCATGAAACTAGTACAGATGGATAGAATGGATTTTTCTGATCATTTTTCATATATAAATCTTTTCATTCTGAGCTATAGATTATTTTCTATGATTTTTTGAAGTTTGTGGTAATTTCTGGAATTTCCAATATAAGAATAATTCCAGTAATGCTTTACTGCGTCAGCCTGACGTCAGTGTGACGTCAGCAGGTCAACGGGGTCGTCCAGGTCAAACCTGACGTGTGGGTCCCCTGTGTCAGTGTCACTATTAGGTAATTAGCTAATTAGGATTAATTTTAACTCTAACCCAGATTTAATTAGCAGGTGGGCCCCACTTGTCAGTGATCCTGGGGGGGTCAACCTGTGGTCAAACCACGTTGACTCGCCGGCGTTTAGCCACCGGCGACGTCCAGACGCGGCGGTGGAGTGCGGGATTGCTCCTTCGGCGACCAAAAGGACGGCGGGGAGTACCTACGTGTAGCTGGGGGCGAACCGCGTCGACTGGTGGTGGTGGTGGAGCTCGGGGTCGCCGGAATCGACGCCGGCGACGAGCCGTGCGGCTGCCGGGGTACGGGCGTGGTTGAAACCGTAGCTAGAGAGCACGGCGAGGGACATGCGATGGCGCTACAGGTTCCTGTCGTTGCAGTGGAGCTAATGGCTACGGTGGTGCGGCCGTTGGATGGCCGAAGCCTCGTCGGCGACGAGCTCGTGCGGCGGCGCGTACGGGCGAGCTTCGTGCGATGGCTACAGAGCTCGAGAAAGAGAGAGGAGAGGATGGGAAGGTGGCCATGCTCACGGCGGTTGCGACGGAGCGGGCGGTGAGGTCGGAGGCGAGCTGTTGCAGTGGCGACGGCGGAGGGGATCTCCGACGGTGAGCGGCGAAGGCGAGGTCGGTGGCGGAGCTTCGGGGCAACCGAGCGCTCGTGGCTCGGCTTGCTCGAAGGAGTGGGCGACGGCGGAGCTGTTGGACACGGTGGAATGGCGCGAGGTCGACGGTGGGCGCGGTTACTCCGGCGAGGTGGCTGCGGCGGCGTCGGCCATGGTGGGGGAAAGGCGAGGGAGAGGCGACGGGGGAGAATGGCGGTGTCCAGTGGCTCGGGGCAGGTCGAGGGAGTCGTCCAGCGCATCCACGGGCGAGGGCGGCAAGCAGGTGGCACGGTGGCGAGCTCGCGCTCGCCGGCGTCACCTCTCTGCCTGCTCTGGCGAGAGCAGGCAGCTGACTGGCGCGGGCCAGCACAGTGCTGGGCCGCCAGGTGGGCTGCCAGGTGAGTCCTCTGCTTTCTGTTTTTCTCTCTTTTTTATTATTTCTGTTCTGTGTTTTGAAATAGTAGAAATACTATTTCATTTGGAAAAATCCTGAAAATATTCTGAGGCACCTTTGACATTATTCTCAACAGCCTAAAAATACTTTCAAAATTATTTGGGCATTTGAAAATATTTATAGCATTTAAAATGCCCAAATGCAAATACTTATGGCTTGTGCAAAAATCCAAGATGGCCTCCAAAAATATGAAACCATTTTTGGCAGAGGTTTTAGCCAGAACCTAAGATGGTGAACATTTATGGAGGGCATTTCAGGTTCATTTAAAAGAATTTTAGTAAACCCTAGTTGTTCCAGGGGGGTGCTAGGGGTTTCTGACATCCCCATTTCAGGTTTCTGTGAAAAATAGACATGATGCAACACTCTAATGCATGAACTAGCTAGGATGTGACAACTCACCCCCACTCAAAAGAATCTCATCCCGAGATTTAGGATCCGTTGGGAAGAAGGTGGGGTACTCAAGTCGAAGACGATCCTCCCTTTCCCAAGTAGCTTCTTTCTCGGAATGGTGTGACCATTGAACTTTGAGAAACTTGATGTTTTGGCGTCGAGTGGTACGCTCGGCTTGATCAAGGATTCGAACGGGATACTCCCGATATGTGAGATTATCTTGGAGATCAAGCGTTTCGTGGTCCACTCCACGGATAGGATCCGAGAAGCAACGCCTGAGTTGGGAAACGTGGAAGACGTCATGAACCTTGGAAAGGTGCGGAGGTAGTTCCAATTGGTAGGCAACTTCTCCTTGCTTGGCAAGAATGCGAAAGGGTCCAATGTAACGAGGAGCCAATTTGCCTTTGATACCGAATCGATGGGTTCCCTTTAAAGGAGTCACCCGAAGGTAAGCCTTGTCGTCAACCTCAAAAGTCATAGCTTTATGTTTGCGGTCATAATGGCTCTTTTGGCGAGATTGGGCTGTTTTCAATTTCTCACGAATAATGCGAACCTGCTCTTTTGCTTCCAGAATCATATCCGGGCCAAAGAGTTGTCTTTCCCCGGTTTCTGACCAGTTAAGAGGCGTTCGGCATTTTCGTCCATAGAGAACCTCGAAAGGGGCTTTGCCCAAGCTAGCTTGGTAACTATTGTTATAAGCGAACTCGGCGAATGGAAGGCATTTCTCCCAATCCATGCCAAACGAGATGACAGAAGCTCGGAGCATATCCTCCGGAATTTGATTAACTCGTTCTACCTGACCACTTGATTGAGGGTGAAAGGCGGTGCTAAAAGAGAGACGAGTTCCCATAGCATTTTGGAAACTTTCCCAAAATCGAGAGGTGAAGAGACTCCCACGGTCTGAATTAATTTCCAATGGAACACCATGAAGAGACACTATTCGGGAGATGTACAAGTCTGCTAGCTGGCTAGCGGTTATACTCTCACGAACAGGTAGGAAGTGGGCTACTTTGGAAAGACGATCGACAACAACGAAGATAGCATTATTCCCTCTCTTGGTCCTGGGAAACCCGGTAATGAAATCCATACCGATTTTATCCCATTTCCATTCAGGAATAGCCAGAGGCTGAAGGGTGCCAGCAGGCCATTGATGCTCTGCTTTAACACGACGGCAGACGTCGCAATTAGCAATGTATTGAGCAATTTCTCTCTTCATCCTAGTCCACCAAAACCTCTGGCGTAGGTCTTGATACATTTTAGTACTACCGGGATGAATGGTGAGAGGAGATTCATGAGCTTCCTTAAGGATCAATCGCCTCAGGTTGCGTACCTTGGGAACCACTAGGCGGTCTCCAAAGAACACAACACCTTGGTCATCAACGGAGAAACAATCCGCAACTCCTTTCTTGATGTTTCACTTAATACGGGAGATTCCCGGATCTACCTTCTGAGCTTTGATGATCTGATCCGTAAGGGTAGGTTTCGCCACCAGGGTGGGTAGAAAACCTCGAGGAACAATGTGAAGGTTAAGCTTACAGAATTCCTCGTGGAGAAGTGGTTGACTTTGTTGTAGCATCAAGTTGTTACAATAGGATTTACGGCTTAGCGCATCAGCCATGACGTTGGCTTTGCCCGGGGTGTAAGTTATTCCTAAGTCGTAATCTGTGATCAACTCGACCCAACGTCTTTGCCTGAGATTCAAATCCGGTTGGGTGAAAATGTATTTCAGACTCTGGTGGTCGGTGAAAATCTCGCAACGATTACCGAGAAGGTAATGTCGCCATGTTTTGATGCATGGACTACAGCTGCAAGCTCTAGATCATGTGTGGGATAATTATCCTCATGTGGACGCAACTGTCGGGAAGCGTAGGCAATCACATGACGATCCTGCATGAGTATGCAACCTAGTCCTTGTCGCGAGGCGTCTCAATAAATAACAAAGTCTTTAGAGAAATCTGGTGGTATGAGTACAGGGGCAGATGTCAGGCGTCTTTTCAGTTCCTGAAAGCTGAACTCGCACTGTGGGGTCCACTCGAACTTTTTATCTTTCTTGAGGAGTTCGGTTAGAGGTTTAGCAACCTTGGAGAAATCCTCGACGAAGCGGCGGCAGTAGCTCGCTAAGCCAAGGAAACTCCGGACTTGCTTAACCGTTTCAGGGGGAGTCCAGTCAAGGATGGCTTGAACTCGCTCGGGATTGACAGCAATACCTTTACCAGAGATTACATGGCCTAGATAGGTCACTTCTGGCAACCAGAATTCACACTTAGAGAATTTAGCATAAAGGCGATGCTCTCGAAGTTTCGTCAGTACTAGCCTTAGATGCTCGGCATGTTCTGCCTCGTTCTTGGAGTAGATGAGTATATCATCGCGGTATACTACGACGAATTTATCCAAATACTCCATGAAGATTGAGTTCATTAACCGAGAGAAGGTGGCTGGAGCATTGGTTAAACCGAAGGACATGACGGTGTACTCGTATTGGCCATAACGAGTAACAAAGGCCGTTTTAGGAATGTCCCCGTTCTTGATTTTGATTTGATGGTAGCCCAACCTCAAATCCATTTTAGAGAAGACTGAGGATCCAGCGAGCTAATCATACAGGTCATTGATCCTGGGGAGCGGATACTTGTTCTTGATTGTGACTAGGTTGACGGGTCGGTAATCTACAACCATCCGATCCGTACCATCCTTCTTCTTGACGAAGAGGACGGGGCAAGCCCACGGAGAAGAACTAGGACGGATGAAACCCTTTTTCAAGGACTCATCGAGTTGTTTCTTAAGCTCGGCTAGCTCTAGGGGTGCCATCTTATAGGGTCTTCTAGAGATTGGGACGGTTCCTGGAACAAGGTCTATCACGAACTCAACATCCCTGTCAGGTGGAATACCTGGCAGTTCTTCAGGGAAGACATCCGGGAAGTCACGGACTACCGGCACATCTTCGAGGTCTGGAAGAGGGTTGGCATTTAATGAGTAGAGCTGACGCTTAGACACTCGGGTCAAAACATTGACTGTCTTGCCCGACGGATGGGTGAGTTGAACAGTTCTAGTAGAGCAATCAATCTTAGCATAATGGCCTGACATCCAGTCCATACCCAAGATGATGTTTATGTCCGAGGACTTGAGAGCTATTAGTGATGCAAGGAAGACCAATCTGTCAACAAGAATTTCATTTCCATGGCTTATCTTAGAGGTTTGCCACTTAGAACCAGGGGTATGGATTACCATGGAAGTGGGCATGTCACAAAATGTGGTGTTGTGTAATCGAGCATAGCTCTCAGAGATAAATGAATGAGATGCTCCAGTATCGAAAAGAACAGTTGCCGGATGGCAATTAACAAGGAGCGTACCAAGGACGACGTTGGGATCCTCATGCGTTTCTTCAGCTGAAACATAGTTGACATGGCCACGTGCAGTGGTGGCTGGCTTGGCGTAGTAAGTCTTTCCTGCTGGCTTACCACGGCCAACGGACTGTCCAGGTTGATTGAGGTTGTTTCGGGGGCACTCGCGCAAGTAGTGACCCGTTTCTCCACACTTGAAGCATGTCACAATATTGGGGCGTGGAGCGGCATTAGCAGCGGGGCCACCATAGATTTTGGGCGGTGCATGCTGCTGGTTGGGGCGAGGCGCCTCGAAGGATGGCCTCGGGGTGAACCTGGGTGGCAGAGCAGTGTTTGGAATCCAGACCCGGCGCTTCTGGGATCCGGAGCCGGATGAGGAACCAAAATCACGAGAGTGCTTGCGTGTAGCATCATAGTCAGTCTGTCCTGTCTCGGCACTGATGGCCTTATTGACCAACTTTTGGAAGGAGGTGCACTCATGCAGACGAAGATCACGGCGAAGCTCGGGGCTAAGTCCCTTGCGGAACCTTGCCTGCTTCTTGGCGTCGGTGGATACCTCTTCAGGAGCATAGCGTGCTAGATTTCCAAACTCACGGCTGTATGCATCCACGGTCAGTCTGCCTTGGGTGAAGTTGCAGAATTCTTCCCGCTTACGATCTATGAGACCCTCCGGAATGTGATGCTCACGGAAAGCCTCACTGAACTCAGCCCAAGTAGTGATTTGGCCAGCTGGGTGCATAGCCTCGAAGTTCTCCCACCAAAGGCTAGCAGGGCCTTCGAGGTGATAGGCAGCGTAGGTAACCTTATCAGCTTCGGCTACGTTGGCAGAACGTAGCTTATGGGTGATGCTGTGAAGCCAATCATCCGCATCAAGGGGCTCGACGGAATGATTGAACTTCGGTGGGTACAACTTGATAAAGTCATTGAGGGACACCAGGTCGTTCCTCTGGTGACGTGCAGTATTCTGCTCAATTCGCTCTAGCAAGCGGTTAGTCTCACGCTTGTTTCTTTCTGCCTCCAGCATAACTTCGGCCAATGAAGGCGGTTGGGGTAGATTCTCCGCCCTGGCTGCATTGGCTTCACCCTGTGCCTGGACGGCAGGGTTGTTGCGGGTGTTAACCATCCTAGGAAAACAAAGCAACGGTTTAGACGAGGATGGCTAAATCTTGATAGGGAAATGCGGAATGTAATGGATAACACGGAATGCGGAGATGATCATCAGTATGACATGGTAACATAGCAACATACATATACCAACGGTCATACACGCCATACATAGTTTAGTACAAGCCCAGGCTAAGGTACAACTACGATGAAAGACGATACATCTCATCAGAGGCATTCCAGGCTCCTATACATTATTTTTCTACACTTCCGGAACGTGATACACACCAAGTCGTATCCCACAAGACACGCAGGACTGTGGAGATTACAACTGTTACAATACTAGTGGAACTACTACCAACTCAGACGTCTCCGTAGTAATCTTCATAGAAGTCACCACCATGTCCTGGGAGCTGAACATGATCATCTGGAAACAGTCGGTCCTGTGGAGCTTGCGGTCCATAGGGACTCGGGTGTGGCCTTGGTCCAACAAACGGTGGCAGACGGGGTCCACGAGGAGGGGTGATGCCTCCTACATCACACCATTCCATACATTCTGGCAGACCAGATCGCACGGGATACAAGTCCCTCATGTCCATGAACCCAGCTTGCACGGCAGGTGCAAACCGTGTCAGAGTGGCCCAGTGATCAGCACGAGCATTAAAGAGCTCCATTCGCAAGGCACGATTCTCACGGTCCTTGTCCTGAAGCATCTCGGTGGTGGTACGGAGTAGTGAGCCCTCATGGGTAGAATCACAGTAAGTGGCCTGATAGTACCCCTGTGCCCCAGGGAGTGCTGCTGGCATATAGCGGAAGTCGGTGTTCTGAAGCAAGGCAGTTCTGGCTCGCATGATAGTCATCATTGAGTAAGCTGCGTCCTGCACGGACATCTCGACGGTAACCCCAAGTCCATAAGAGCAATGGAGGTGTTCAGTGGCTCCAGGATAGGATGGGTAAATCCTGACTGTGCAAAGATATTGACTTTGATTAAAGTCTCGGAACTGCTCCTCGACGGTATACTCGGGATACCAACGATAGCCTGTCTCAACCATCACTCGGACCAACATGGCCGTGTGACCAGGTACGCCGATGCACCGGGTCAGACGAACCATTGGTTCTGGGAACGGGTGGCCATCTGAAAGCACGAAATAATGCAAGGCATTAGTATTACTAGGAAATTCGGACAGCATAACGGCTGTAAATGCTCGAAAAAAGGATTTGAGACATTCGCAACAGTTTTGCAATACCACTCAACAACATCATATCAAGGTTCTGGTTCAACCAACAACATACTAGGGTAGTAGAAACTGAACCGAAGCATGGAACCAACAATCCTATGAGTTACTACGGATTAGTAACACGTGAACCTGATAGAGAGGAGAGAGCCTAGTCCTTAACCCACGTAGAATGAGAAGAGTATGACTCAGATCAGAGGGCATGAGGTAAAAGAGTAAAAGCACCTTACGTTCCCTCCCACAATCAATTCCCCTACATATAACTAAAGCATTTCTAGACTCGACATCGACCAGTTTGGCTTATCGCACCTACAGGCAGTCCGGCTCTGATGCCAACGCTGTCAGGACCCCGATTCTAAGTCACACCGATCTAGCCTGTAACACCTCATATCACATTGCGGCCTCACGCACGGTACTCCCACGGGTGTCGCCTTACCATGGCCCGGGACCGTTTTCGCCTTTTGGCTCACGTATATGACAATGTCGCTAGCATCCATATGACAGAGAACCCGGGCCGACATGGCTAGTCGTGAACCCAAAGCGGCACTAACGTATGGGGACAGGCATACATGAATCAACATCGAACGTGTCGGTCAGCAGCGTGTGAATCCGGGCTGTAGCACTGGGCTAACAGGACTCCGGGAACCCGGGCTGTAGCAGGCTAGGCAGGACTCCGGATGTCACCGCGTGACATTTCCCCGAAGGGACAGACACAGGAACGATATGATTCACATGCCGGCCAGTCAGGTGTCCAGAGCAGTAGTGCTGGGCTAGCAGGACTCCGGTGAACCGGGCTGTAGCGGACTACTATGGCTCAAGGAGGCACTAGACTACATTTCCCCATAAGAGAGGCTGCCAAGGATAAACAACTAGATTTTCGGATCCCACACATACCAAGCATTTCAAACATACACACAATATGCTCGATATGTGCAAATACAACATGGCATCACAACAAAACTCTACAACTCAAGTACTTTATTTAAAGGGCTCCGGAGAGCCTTACATAACTTGTTCATACAGATAGGGGTCACATGACCCGACACTCATGTCATACAATCATACAAGCACATGCGGAAGCAAACTGTCTGGGTACAGACACTAGAAAGAAAGAAGGCTTGACAAAGCCTGTCTATCTACATAGGCCCTTCACAAGCCTAGATCACCACCTGGGTGGCACGTCACTCGTCGTTGTCGAGTTCTACGTAGAACCTGTCAGAAGGGGCCGCGTTGTCGTCTGAAAACAGTAATTGAAGCAACATGAGTACAAAGGTACTCAGCAAGTCTTACAACAGATCCTACTATACATGTTCATTCTCAAGAAGGTAGTGGGGTTATTGCAGCAAGCCAGCTTTGACTCTTGGCTAAGCTATCCTATGATACACCACTTGTGAAATAGTTTTCGCACACGAGTCCACTAATCACCATCTCAATACTCCACCGTGGATCCTCCCTCGTCATCCAGCGAGAGAGCCATCCGCGGTACTCACACTTATCTTGAGGCTTTTAGTAGTATCCATTTACTTGTCTATGAACTGCATAAGCGACCAAGTAGTCCTTTACCGCGGACACGGCTATTCGAATAGTTTCATACCCTGCAGGGGTGTACTTCGTCACACACGCTCTCACCACTTATCGTCGCTACACGACGTGTACTCGGCAACCTTCAAGCGGAAGCCCAACGTGGTTGTCAGCCACAGCCTACCTAAACACTCGAGTCTCTACTCCAGGTTTATCGCCTATTTAGGTTCCATCCGCAGGGAGTCCGGCCGAGGTTTCCACATACGGCCCCAAACGATGTGTGCAAGGTTCCCGGACACCAAACGGGCGACTCAGTACACCGTGCCACGAGCCTACTGCATCACAGCCCACCCCTTGGTCAGCGCTGTCCACGGCCTCCAGCTTACTACAAACACCAGAAACTACGTGCAACTCCTAGACAGAGGACAAGGGTGATTAAGAAGCCGAGGGGGTCCATTGGTTTCGGGCCCAATGTGTGGTAGTAGCTGAATCTTAAATCACGCATACAGATCTCAGTTCTTAGGGACGGTCTCAATGAAACAACCCACCATGTACTCCTACATGGCCTCCCATCGATACCTTTACCAAATCGTATTCAACACTTCCCTCTCTTTACCGACACACACACTTTCACTCTAGTTCATCACCCTGATGAGCCAGACCTGACACAACTCTAAGCATAGCAAGCATAGCATTGTAGGAACACAACATGGCTCAATCAACTCCTACTCATGCTAGTGGGTTTCATCTAGTTACTGTGGCAATGACAGGTCATGCAAAGGAAAGTGGGTTCAACTACCGCAACACACAGCAGTTTTGAATCGCGTTGTCTTAATGCAGTAAACGAGAGCAGAAGCGAGAAGATGGGTTTGTATCGAAATGATCAATGGGTTGCTTGCCTGACAGAGTGGTGGTGGGATACCGCCCTTCAGTTGGATACTCGTGAATATCCTCGGAGGCAGGACCTACCACAAGGAGCATACCGAAGCACAATCAACACCAAGCAAGTGCAACAATATGATGCATGCATGAGACATGGCAAGATGGATGTATTGGGCTAATGCAACTAAGACCAGATGGGTTTGGACTATTTTGAATCAAAGATTCAAATTCCAAGTTCATAAATGGCCCATATTAGTGCTTTATCTTGTTCTGTATAAAACAGTAGGTTAACTTGCTTAATCATGCATGAAACTAGTACAGATGGATAGAATGGATTTTTCTGATCATTTTTCATATATAAATCTTTTCATTCTGAGCTATAGATTATTTTCTATGATTTTTTGAAGTTTGTGGTAATTTCTGGAATTTCCAATATAAGAATAATTCCAGTAATGCTTTACTGCGTCAGCCTGACGTCAGTGTGACGTCAGCAGGTCAACGGGGTCGTCCAGGTCACACCTGACGTGTGGGTCCCCTGTGTCAGTGTCACTGTTAGGTAATTAGCTAATTAGGATTAATTTTAACTCTAACCCAGATTTAATTAGCAGGCGGGCCCCACTTGTCAGTGACCCTGGGGGGGTCAACCTGTGGTCAAACCACGTTGACTCGCCGGCGTTTAGCCGCCGGCGACGTCCAGACGCGGCGGTGGAGTTCGGGATTGCTCCTCCGGCGACCAAAAGGACGGCGGGGAGTACCTACGTGTACCTGGGGGCGAACCGCGTCGACTGGTGGTGGTGGTGGAGCTCGGGGTCGCCGGAATCGACGCCGGCGACGAGCCGTGCGGCTGCCGGGGTACGGGCATGGTTGAAACCGTAGCTAGAGAGCACAGCGAGGGACATGCGATGGCGCTACAGGTTCCTGGCGTTGCGGTGGAGCTAATGGCTACGGTGGTGCGGCCGTTGGGTGGCCGGAGCCTCGTCGGCGACGAGCTCGTGCGGCGGCTTGTACGGGCGAGCTTCGTGCGGTGGCTACAGAGCTCGAGAAAGAGAGAGGAGAGGATGGGAAGGTGGCCATGCTCACGGCGGTTGCGACGGAGCGGGCGGCGAGGTCGGAGGCGAGCTGTTGTAGTGGCGACGGCGGAGGGGATCTCCGATGGTGAGCGGCGAAGGCAAGGTCGGTGGCGGAGCTTCGGGGCAACCGAGCGCTCGGGGCTCGGCTTGCTCGAAGGAGTGGGCGACGGCGGAGCTGTTGGACACGGTGGAATGGCGCGAGGTCGACGGTGGGCGCGGTTACTCCGGCGAGGTGGCTGCAGCGGCGTCGGCCATGGTGGGGGAAAGGCGAGGGAGAGGCGACGGGGGAGAATGGCGGTGTCCAGGGGCTCGGGGCGCGTCGAGGGAGTCGTCCAGCGCATCCACGGGCGAGGGCGGCAAGCAGGTGGCGAGGTGGCGAGCTCGCGCTCGCCGGCGTCACCTCTCTGCCTGCTCTGGCGAGAGCAGGCAGCTGACTGGCGCGGGCCAGCACAGTGCTGGGCCGCCAGGTGGGCTGCCAGGTGAGTCCTCTGCTTTCTGTTTTTCTCTCTTTTTTTATTATTTCTGTTCTGTGTTTTGAAATAGTAGAAATACTATTTCATTTGGAAAAATCCTGAAAATATTCTGAGGCACCTTTGACATTATTCTCAACAGCCTAAAAATACTTTCAAAATTATTTGGGCATTTGAAAATATTTATAGCATTTAAAATGCCCAAATGCAAATACTTATGGCTTGTGCAAAAATCCAAGATGGCCTCCAAAAATATGAAACCATTTTTGGCAGAGGTTTTAGCCAGAACCTAAGATGGTGAACATTTATGGAGGGCTTTTCAGGTTCATTGAAAAGAATTTTAGTAAACCCTAGTTGTTCCAGGGGGGGTGCTGGGGGTTTCTGACATCCCCATTTTCAGGTTTCTGTGAAATGTAGACATGATGCAACACTCTAATGCATGAACTAGCTAGGATGTGACAGAACTACTCACGCATCATCGGAGAGGCACCAATGGAGGTGGTGAACCTCACCCGAGATGGTGTCTAGATTGGATCTGGTGGTTCTGGACTATGCGGCGGCTGGATGAGTATTTCGTCGACGCTTCTAGGGTTCTAGGATTTTTGGGGTATTTATAGAGCAAAGAGGCGGTCCAGGGGGCACCCGAGGTGGGCACAACCCACCAGGGCGCGCCTGGGCCTCATGGCGCGCCCTGGTGGGTTGTCCCCTCCTCGGGACTCCCCCCAGGTGCAACCAAGGCCCAACTTCTTCCTTTTGGTCCATAAAAGACCATCTTGAAGTTTTGTTGCATTTGGACTCCGTCTGATATTGATTTCCTGCGATGTAAAAAACATGGAAAAAAGAGCAACAGGCACTTGGCACTATGTCAATAGGTTAGTACCAAAAAATGATATAAAATGACTATAAAATGATTATAAAACATCCAAGATTGATAATAAAACAACATGGAACAATAAAAAATCATAGATACGTTGGAGACGTATCAGCATCCCCAAGCTTAACTCCTACTCGTCTTCGAGTAGGTAAGTGATAAAAACAGAATTTTTGATGTGGAGTGTTGTTCATCATGTCATATCATATTCTTTTCTTTATAGCATGGACATTTGGACTTTTATGTGATTCAAAGAAATAGTCTAGTTTTGACATAATAATTTAGGTACTCAAGCATATCAACAAGCAACCAGGTCTTTCAAAATATCAACGCTAAAATAAGTTATCCCTAGCCCATCATGCTCAAACATTGATCCATTCATGAAACACACTCGAATATTAGCTACAACCAATACTTAAGTACGATCATATTGCCTCCTAGTTGGTGCTTTTATAAGAGAGTATGGAGAATCAAATTCAAAATAAAAATTGCATAAAGTAAAAGAAAGGCCCTTCGCAGAAGGAAGTAGGGATTTGTAGAGGTGCCAGAGCTCAAAGCGAAAAAATTAGAGATAAAAACATTTTGGGAGGTGTATCCATCCCACCAACGAAAACGACTCAGATTTCCGAACACTTTCCATGCTAGATATGACATAGGCGGTTCCCAAACAAAAAATAAAGTTTATTCCTTTTTCCACCATACTTTCACTTTCCATGGCTAACCGTATCCACGGGTGCCCTCCATACCAACACTTTCCAAGGAATTTATTATTTGACAACATAAAGTAAATTCATTTTTTCATTTCGGGACTGGGCTTACCTAAAACCTTTGCCTTACTCTCGTGCAATGACAAGTGAATAAACACTCATCGTGAGAATAACACATCCAGCATGGAAAATATTAGCCACCCGTTACCGTTCCGCGAGCGAAACAAACACACAAAAGAGAAGTTTATTTTGAAAATTAGAGATGGCACATGAAAATTTGCTTAGAACGGCAAAATAATACCGCATATAGGTAGATATAGTGGACTCATGTGGTAAAACTGGTTTAAAAGGATTTTGGATGCACAAGAAGAGATCATACTTAGTGCAAAATGAAGGCTAGCAAAAAGATTGAGAAGCGACCAACCAAGAAACGAATAATCTCATAAGCAAGCATTAAGCATAATTAACACCGAATAATGCACCACAAGTAGGATATAATTTTCATTGCATGATTATGGACTTTCGTGCGTGCATAGGGAATCACAAACCTTAACACCAATATTCTTACTAGAGCACAATTACTCATCAACATAACTCACATATCACATCATCATATCTCAAAACTATTACTAAGAATCAAGTTGATTTTTTCCAATGATCTTCATGACATTTTTCTTTTCTTTTTCTTTATCCTTCTTGGATATCTATCACTTTGGGACTAGTTTTCATGTGTTGCTTTTCATAAGCTCAAACAAATATAAGTGAAGATCATGAGCATAACAAATTTTCTTTCTCTCAAAATAATTTAAGCGAAGCAAGAGATAATTTATTCAAAATTTACTAACTCTGAAATAAATATAAGTTTAAGCAAGAGAGCATTTCTTCAAAAATACTATGCACAGCGTGCTCAAAAAGATATAAGTGAAGCACTAGAGCAAGTCCTAGCTCATAAAAGATTTAAGTGAAGCATAGAGAGCAATCCTAACAAGTCATGATATAATTTTGGCTCTCTCAAATAGGTGTGTCAAGCAAGGATTGATGACTTAAAACACAAAATAAAACAAGCAAAGACACATATCATACAAGACGCTCCAAGTAAAACACATATCATGTGACGAATAAAAATATAGCCTCGAGTAAAATACCGATAGTTGTTGGAAGAAAGCGGAGATGCCACTCGGGGGCATCCCCAAGCTTAGTTGGTTGCTCATTTTTGGATAATAGATTGGGATGTCGGGGCATCCTCAAGCTTAGGCTCTTGCATCCTTCCTTCATCCATCGTAAGATAACTCAAAACTTGAAAACTTCAATCACACGAAACTCAACAAAACTTTCGTGAGATCCGTTAGTATAAGAAAAACAAATCACTACTATAAGTGCTTGATCAAACCAATTCTTTTTTGTTTTTGTATTATATCTACTGTATTCCAACTTTTCTATGGCACAAACTCATCAAAGAAAACCATAGAGCCATCAAAATAAGCACACAGTACAAAGAAAACAGAATCTGTCAAAACAAAACAGTTTGTAGCAATCTGACTTTTGCGAATACTTCTGGAACTCCAAAATTCTACCAGATTAGGACGACCAGGGTAATTTGTATATTAATAGTCTGCAAAAAGAATCAGGGCAAAAGCTCTTTTCTGTGATTTATGAAAATTATTTTCATGAGCGCAAAGTTTATGTCTTTTTCAGCAAGATCAAACAACTATCACCCAAGAAGATCCTAAAGGCTCTACTTTGCACAAACACTAATTAAAGCATAAAAAACACAATCATAACAGTAGCATAATTGTGTAAACACACAAGAACAGAAAGCAAAAAGCGAAAGTAAAATTTATTCATTGGGTTGCCTCCCAACAAGCACTATAGTTTTACGCCCTTAGCAAGGCATAAAGCAAGGATCTAAGTTTTGTCATATTTGGTTCGAGATCCATAAGATGCCCTCATGATTAATTCATAAGGTGGCCTAATTTTTGTTTTAGGAAAGTGTTCCATAACCTTCCTCAAACGAAATTGGAACTTAATATTACCTTCTTTCATATCAATCACGGTACCGATAGTGCGTAAAAACGGTCTACCAAGAATAATTGGACAAGACGGATTGCAATCAATATCAAGAACAATAAAATCTATGGGAACATAATTCCTATTTGCAAGAATAAGAACATCATTAATTCTTCCCATAGGCTTTTTAATAGTAGAATCCGCCAAGTGCAAATTCAAGGAACGTTCTAGAAGATTGGTAAGACCAAGCACATCACATAAAGATTTCAGAATTGTAGAAACACTAGCACCCAAGTCACACAAAGCAAAACACTCATAATTTTTAATCTTGACTTTGATAGTAGGTTCCCATTCATCATGCAATTTTCTAGGAATTGATACTTCTAATTCCAATTTTTCTTCAAGAGCTTTCATCATAGCATCAACAATATGTTTAGTAAAAGCTTTGTTTTGTTCATAGGCATGGGGTGAATTTAGCATGGATTACAACAAAGAAATACAATCAATCAAAGAGCAACTATCATAATTAAAGTCTTTTTAATCCAAAAGAGTGGGTGCATCACTAACTAAAGTTTTGACCTCTCCAAACCCACTTTCATCCATTTTCTCAACAAGATTTTCACCCTCCGATATATTGGGGCGCCTTCTACCTAAAGTTGACTCTTCTCCAGTCCCTTTTTCATCAATCTTATATTTACTAAACAAGGAATCAATAGAAGAAACACCAATCATTTTAAGATCTTCATCATCTTTGCAAGAATAGTCACTAGAAAAAGCTTTCTCTAAGAATTCTCTTTTAGCTCTAAGCATAGCAGTTCTTTTCTAAATTTCATCCATAGAAACATAAAGAGCTTTAATTGATTCATCAACTTTGGCCACAAAAATTTTGAACTTGATATTTTCCACATCATGAGAAATTCTATCAACACTTCTAGACAAATCATCAATCTTATTCAACTTTTCTTCTATGGAAGTGTTGAAAACTTTTTGTGTGTTGATAAATTCTTTAATATTATTCTCAATATCAGAGGTATTCCTATTATTATTGTAAGATTGATTTCCATAGTAACTACCATAATTATTAGAGGAATTACTAGGAAAAGGCCTAGGATTAAAATTTCCTCTATAAGCATTGTTGTTGAAATTATTTCTAGAGATAAAATTCACATCAATGGCATCATTATTTTGCTCAATCAAAGTAGACAAAGGCAATCATTAAAATCAATAGGAGCACTTTTACTAGCAACCAATTTCATAAGAGCATCAACTTTTTCACTCAAAGAAGAAATTTCTTCAACCGAATTAACGTTTTACTGGTAGGAGCTCTTTCGGTATGCCATTGTGAATAATTTGCCATGGTATTATCAAGAAATTTGGTGGCTTAACCCAAAGTAATTTCCATAAAAGTGCCACCCGCGGCGGAGTCTAAAATATTACGAGAAACAAAATTCAATCCCGCATAAAATTTTTGTATTATCATCCAAAGATTTAACCCATGAGTTGGGCAATTCCTTAGCATCATTTTCATCCTTTCCCAAGATTGTGCAACATGCTCATGTTCAAGTTGCTTGAAATTCATGATCTGGGTTCTAAGGGAAATAGTTTTTGCGGGAGGAAAATACTTAGTGATAAAAGCATCTTTGCACTTATCCCAGGAATCAATACTATTGCGAGGCAAAGAAGAGAACCAAATTTTTGCAGAATCACGCAAAGAAAACGGAAATAATTTCATCTTGACCACATCATTGTGCACATCATTTTTATTTTGCAAATCGCATAATTCCAGGAAGGTATTAAGATGGGACGCGGCATCCTCACTAGGAGTACCAAAAAATTGGTCTTTCGTAACAAGATTCAGCAAAGCAGTATTAATACCACAAGTTTTCGCACTAGTGGCGGGAGGAGCAAGCGGAGTGCCAATAAAATCATTGTTGTTGGTATTTGAGAAATCACATAACTTGGTGTTCTCTTGAGTCATGATGACTACACAACAAGATTGCACTCAAAAACAGATCTGGCAAGGAAACGGTGAACGGAAAAAGAGAGGCAAATGGCAAATAGTGTAAATTGCAAGGAGATGAGATTTGTGATTAGGAACCTGGTTATGTTGAAGATCCTCCCTTGCAACGACGCCAAAAACTCATCGTACTAAGCTAGACAGACGACACTATTGTGTATTCTAGTAGTACTAGTACATCTACAGGTCCTTTGGTTCAACGGACTTCCTGGATGCAAATAAGGCGGTTGTCTCGGCTTGCAGGCGGCACTTGCGAACGACTTACCGTGGTCTCCCTCAATGGTGTTGTCCGTCGAATGCACTTCGCCAAACCACAACGTTCGATATATCGTAGACGTCACCGCAATGGGGAAGAAAGTCAAATAGTTAGTACCTCCATTTTTTTGTACACAAGGCCAGTATATCAAAATTACAATTTGCAAAAGACCACTAACACTAATCGAGGCAAAATTGATGGGGTTTGCCTCGTACTAGCAACCAAGGACATTAATATACCCTTGCATGCATGCGGAAGTGAGAAGGTTGGTTTGCATGGCGCTGCATTAATCAAGCGATGATGAGTGAGATGGTTAGCTCTTTGGGCTTTAGATAAAAAAATACGCATTAGTTGACATGTCAAACGAGGATTTGTATCGATTAATCCCATGAAGGAAAACCTGTTCTAGGTACTCCTAGTACGTACGTACTTGTATCCTGTTTCGGTCTAGGCCTTGCATTGCCATACTTCGCCACATATTTTTGCCAAGCTTGCCTAAAGTTTTCAAAATGAAAAGGAGGTACACCTGCGCACGGCTGTCGCGGTCGCACCGCACCCTCACACAGTTGCTCCTGCACGCCGTGGTCGCACCGCACCCTCACACAGTCGCTCATGCATGCCGCAAACCCAACCAAGGGAACGCACCCTCACTGACACATGCTACCGCATGTGAACAAACCAAACTCAGCCATCCTACTGCTGACACATAATTTTCGTTCATACAATATGTTTATCCAACCGCATGTTGGGGAGGATCCGTACGGCCCGTGCAGTGGTCTGTTGGGGAAGAAGAAAAGGTGAGGAAGAAGGGTTAGGAGACGTAGGATATTCATCCAACTGCCTGAAATGGTAGACTGGCCCAAATGATGAAAGTCAGGCGACTTGCATAACAATATATGTTTTTGCACAACAAAAGATCCCTAAAAACAACAACATAAAGAAAAACTATCACAGCTCGCGGAACAAGACGGCCTCGTCGTCTTTGGCTACCGGTGCGAACCAGCCGTAGCTGCCGAAGTGTGTCTCCGCACCGTAGTTGTCCTTGGCCTCTAGGTACTCGTTCACACGGAGTGTGCAAGCGCTCTGCACGGACGAGAGCACCGCCCGGTTCAAGTCCAGGACGTTCGGTTCCGCCTGCAGGGGGGCCTCGACGGCAGTGGCATCAGCGCGCTCCCGTCGACTTGAGCCTCCTCCGCCTGCAGGACGTTCAAGTCCAGGACGTCCGGTTCTACCTGCAGGAGAGCCTCGATGGCAACGGCATCTGCGTGTTCCGCATTGAGTTGAGCCTCCGCCGCCTGGTTCAAGTCCAGGACGTCCGGTTCCGCCTGCAAGAGGGCCTCGATGGCAGCGGCATCCGCGCGCTCCGCGTCGAGTTGACCCTCCATCACCCGGTTCACATCCACGACATCCGGTTCTGCCTGCAGGAGAGCCTTGATGGCAGCGGCATGCGCGCGCTCCGCATTGAGTTGAGCCTCTACCTCCCGGTCCTCCTTTAGTGTCGCCAGGTTGAACCGCTGGTCCGCCTGCACCATGGGGCACCCGGACACCGACATGAAGTCGATGTCCATCGTCTCATACCCATCAGGGGCCTTCTCCTCCGCGACCTCTGCCATGAACATTGGATCGGCTTCCTCCTCCTCGTAGCTTGGCTCCAGAGAACTCGGGGATCGGCCCGCCGCAAAGCAAGCTTGGGAACGGAGGTCTGTGGCGCCGATCGCCGCCGCGATTTCTGCACGGCGCTCCGGCGTGAGCATCTTGTAGTACGTGATCTTGCGGCGCACCATGGCTTTCCGGCGAACTAGGGGGCGCTTGATGCGGGCTAGGGGATCGAAATGTGGGGGAATGGGCTGGAGAGGAGGTGTAGTTTTTGGGCAGTGGCTGGCGTAGGCCGAGCAGCGAAGGTTCTGGTGTGAATAGTGGTTCCGGTGACGACCGGTCAATCGGTTTTGACTGTACATCACTCTTGTCGCGTTCGCGTTGCACCCCGGCACGCTGGACACTCCACGTCGCTCACCGAATGGAACGCGCTTCCTCTTGCATTTTCGCTCGCTTGTGGGACCGCAGTTGAGAGCAAACCGACGTCCCTCCCCCGCCTTTGTCATTTATACTACCACTCCCTCTGTTTTATGCGGAGTAAATAAAAACAAAGGGAGTATACCACGGATGAGGATCCCCTGACGTGGCCGAACCCATTGAGTAACTGACATGCGAGGCCTAGCAAGCATGGGGTCCTCCAGTAAGTGACCGAAAGGGAGGGTAAGGCAGGGATACCTACGTCAGGGGATCCACTTCCACTACTACACCCTCCTTCCATCTACAGGGCCTAATGCATTTTTCGAGGCTAACTTTGACCAAATGTTAGAGTAATAATATATGACATGCAACTTACACAAAGCATTCGGTCAAATCCGTAGGTGAAAGGAGCTTCCAATGATATAATTTTCACATTATACATCTCATGTACTGTTAATCTTGTCAATAGTCAAAGGCGGTTTTGAAAAACACATTAGAGCATGGTTAATAATATAGCCAGCCGATGGCTATAAGGAACTGCCATGTCATCTATGGCCATCATCTATATGCACTCATACAATAGTGTGCGCTATAAGGTTGGCTATTTCCCATAAAAAATTAAGGTTGGCTATTGTATTAGTACTTTTTTCCATCTCCTCTCTATCTCTTTCTTCATATTTATTGTATTTACCTAGGAATGCGTATATAGCTAGGCTCTTGCATGAGAGCTCACTCCCCTTACTTTTTCACATGTCTCTCCTCCACATAGGCAAAAGTGCCATGTAAGTTGGCTCTTAGAATGGCTATTAGGTTGGCTTTAAGCATTTAATATTTGCATCAGCAAGGTATATGATTGGAAGAGAGTTGCATGCATACTATTTTTTCTTGATCCATGTGTTATAGCCGGGCTGTAGAATAAGAGCCCGCTTCACTCTCTCTCCTCTCTTCTCACTCCTCCAAGTAGGATTTTAATGACATGACAAGTCCTGTAGCCTGCTGACTAGGCCTTATTAGACTTGCTCTTAGTCCCTATATAAATGGAAGGAGGGAGTACTATGAGCACTCCATACTTTACTACAGATGTTGTCAGTACTCCACTAGTACTATTGGACAGGGAGCTTAAAAAAAGGTACTATTGGATTGGCTATATGTGGCGAAATCCTAGTAGGAAGAGCATGCGCGAGAACAAGCACATTCACGTGGTTGAAAACAAATTGGAAACCATCTCTGTTTGAATACAAATCTAGGAGTACGTATGAATCTAACAATATTGATTGGGCGTTGTTGAATGTTGATACTTTTTTCCGTAAGTTTGATCAAAGTAGAGGTACTTTGACTACACATAAAACTTATATGTAAACTGCAAAGGATCGGAGGGAGTATATTGTACGTTCAAAAGCGAAACGAACATTGAATACCCTTTATATATGATTTGCGGATGCTATGATCACCGATTCCAAATTTTTGAATCCGCCTTAGGTATCACACATGCACCCACTCGTTTTCTCTCGATTTCATCTCGGGGTCCGGAGATCGATTGAAAGAGGACAAGGGTGGGTACAATACGTTCGTTTCGCTTATGAACATACAATATACTCCCTCTAATCCCCACAGACCCCCCCCCCCCCGCGGGTCATTTCTATCATAGAAACAGACCAAATCTTTATCTCCTTGCACGTCACACAATTGATCTCTCAACATCAATCGATCTCGTCAAGATGTGTCGGGGCGTGAACCGAATGGGATGTCAAAATAAGACAGGAAGCGACACGTAGTGGAGGCAAAGTGAAACTTTAAACGAATAGTTTGTTTGTATGCATGTCGGACAAATTACAACATTGGAAATACAAGCATGGTCTAGGCCCACATGCGAATGATACTCGGCGGAATGTTCGAATGAGGCATGTGGGAGGATGGACTCGACCGGAGGGCGGCATGATCGATGGAGAAGAGGGTTCGAGAGGAATGAGAAATAAGCAACGCCGCATGATTATACTTGAAAGGCTCAAATAAACAATAAGTTGTCTCGTTTTCCCTTCCATCTTGGTAATGGAGTAAGATACTCCCTCTGTTTTTTTACTCTGCATATTAGGTTTGACTGAAGTCAAATTATATAAAATTTGACCAAATTTATAGAAAACTAGCAAGATGCCCGTGCCTTGCACGGAACATCAAGATCTTGTGGGAGAAAAGGATGAACGAGGGAAGGCCTTATCTGCAAATGTGGAGAGGAGTGCGGGTAAATTGTCATAGTTTCCTTCCTATCCGTTAGATATAGATCGGACGGCCTATATTGCAGGATGGCAGGCACACCATCATCACCAACTCTACTTTTATCTACACTAGCAAGATGCTCGTGCGTTGCACGGAACATCAAGATGCATTGTATGAGTAGTTTATCTTGTGGGAGAAAAGGATGAATGAGGGAAGGCCTTATTTGCAAATGTAGAGAGGGGTGTGGGTATGTTTTCGCAAAATTGCCATAGTTGCCTTCCTATCCGTCCGATATAAATCGGATGGACTCTTATAAAAAACAGAGTTGGTGATGATGGTGTGCCTACCATCCTGCAATATAGGCCGTCCGATTTATATCTCATGGATAGGAAGGAAACTATGGCAATTTTGCAAATAGGTACCCACAAACCTCTCCACATTTGCAAATAAGGCCTTCCCTCGTTCATTCTTTTCTCTCACAGGATAAACTAGTCATACAAATGCATCTTGATGTTACGTGCAACACATGGGCATCTTGCTAGTAAGAGTAGAAATATGAACATTTACAATAGCAAATATATATGATGTGAAAGTATATTCAATAATGAATCTAATGGTATTGATTTGTTATTGTATATGTTATTATTTCTATCTATAAACTTTGTCAAAGTTTACAAAGTTTGACTTTGAGCAAAGCTGAAATATTGAGTAAATAAAAACAGAGGGAGTACGCAGGGACTAGTATAGTTACTACTGCTGGAGCATGGTAAGTTGGACCCCTAAATGCGGGCACGGACCAGGCACACCTCAATTATTCTTTAAACAGTCGGACACCTACATTTAGCACACTATCCGGCTACTTAATCAAGTTTTACGCTTCACTACTTGAAAAGGAAAAGGGTGGTACCGTACCCAAAACCACCACACTTGGGGCTAGGGTAACAACTTGGTACTGTACCACATTTGAACCAGGGCACAAAAACCACATGTTCTGCTCCTAATGCGCAATGCGGAGCACTGACGCTCGAATATGGCCGGGAAAACAAGGAAACTGACATGTGGGGCACACCTGTCGGGACGACGTGGCGCAGACTAGTCCAATGGAGGAGCTGGCCACGACCTCCTTGCCACCGGCAACCGTTCATGTGGGTCGTGGGGGCCAGCAACGTGGCGCAGCTCCAACACCGCCTCTGGACAGGGCGACCGCGGTGAGCGACACGCTCATCGTCACTAGACATGGTCGGTTTCAGTGTGCCGAGGGTGGCGTTAGCGCTGTGGCGTGACCAGCAGATCAACACGTGGCTCGTCGAGGATGCACAGGGCGCTGAAGTGCGCGCGTGCCGCGACACGTCCGCGGAGTGGTGTAGCGCGGCCAACTGCATCCCCAGGACCTGAGACCATACCGGGTCGTCTTGCTTTTTCAATGACATGTGGGGTCGCATGTGAGCAAAGGAGTAGATATTTTTGAGATTGCGAGGGAGTAGATATTTTCTAGAGGGGGAGGGAAGCCTCCTAGAGCCCAATCTACTGTGATCATGTGGGTGACAGGGGCAGGGGCGCGGCATAGGGGTTGTCCTAGGGAACTGTGTCTACTCCATACCCGATCGCAGACGGTTGCTGCGTCCGACTCGTCTGCTGTTTATAAATTTGGCCAAAAAAACGCGGGAAAGGGTTAGAACACGAACACACTTGCATGTGGATCAAATATATGTATGAAAAGGGTGCTTTGATGTTCAAATACCCAATGCGCAACTTTGATGTGGCACCTGTCGCACAAAGTGCGCGTTATTATTGCTAGCCCCCTCCCCCCGCCAACACACACCCACACACACACTTCGTGTTGCTGGGATGGCAATCCTAGCTATGAACGCATGCCCCCAAATAGCTAGGTCTGACATCTCACCGTACCGTAACACAAAACTGAAAGGAGTACATCAACCCCCTCCCTTGCTTCCGATCAAATGTGGACCATGTGCAGGCCCACAGATGTGTTCTTCTGGCGTTACCAAATCACAAATTTGATGTGGCACATGTGCATCGCAATTAACCAGGCATCCCCGACCCCACGGAGGCTCATCTAGTATGAAGTAGTACTGTGCCCCCCTCCCCCCTTTGCTTCTGATCAAATGTGGACCGCGTGCAGGCCCACAGATGTGTTCTTCTGGCGTTACCAAATCACAAATTGGATGTGGCACATGTGCATCACAAAATTAACCGGGCATCCCCGACCCCACGGAGGTTCATCTAGTATGAAGTAGTACTGTGCCCCCCCACACACACTATCAGTCGGTGGGAGGGGGCATCTCACCAAGGCGTATTGTAAGATTGACCAAGAAGAATCACCACCTTGGTCGTATAACCTCTCTTGTTTGTTGGGTCAAAGTCATGCATTGACATTCCACACGCGGCCCCACAAAACAGGCTAGTTTGTCACCGATAACCACACGAGAGAGTGCCTGAAGATAACCACTGCGTGCATGTGGCCCAAACATATGTATGAAGTGTCATGTGGTGTTTGAATATACCCAATGCACAAATTTGATGTGGCCACGCGCTTTCAGAACCGGAAAGTCCCCACACGGAGAGAGGGTTCACGATGCATAGTATATTATATATATAGGGATTCATGTGTATGCGAGCCCTCGAACTTAGGTCTCGAATCTCACCATGATCGACATACGACTATATGGTAACGTGAACCAAGAGAAGAAGAATCCACCCTAGTAACCTCTCACGTGTTGTTGGTCGAAGTGATGCACGTCCACGCGGGCCCATGAATATATAGGCCGTCGATGATAACCAAGCGAGGAGAGTGTCCAAAGACAACCACTGCATGTATATATGTGCCCCAAACATATGTATGGACATGCGTGATACATGCATATATGTTTGAACACCAAAAGTACAACATTTTGATGTGGCGCATGCATGCGTCGAAAATCGCATAGTCCCCACACAGATCTGGTTCATGATGTGTCGCGTGCTTGCCCCCCCCCACTTCGACCCGGTGGGAGGGATTCGTGCGTACACATGTGCGTGAAGTATATAGTTGCATGTACTGAACCATATAAGACGAACCAAAATTTAATCCCCTCCTAATTACAAGTCAAATTAAAGTCTATCGCTATCGGTCGAAGTGATTGACCAAGCGGGCACACAGAGATGGACGAAGCATCTCACTAATAACCTCGTGGGTGAGTGCTAGAGGACAACTGCCATCGCTTGCTTGTGGGCCAAACACATGTATGGAGATGTGTGGTTGTGATGTTTGAATACCTAATATATATGTAGAACTTTGATGTGGCACCTACCTCGGAAACCTTTAAGTTCCCCACACGAACCGAGGTTCATGACACGTAGTATATATATGTTGCCCCCCCTCCCCTCTTCGACGTGCAATGTATACTCCTACGTACCGTAACACAACACGAAAATAATCCTCCTTGTTCGTCAAATTACCTTTCTTGTTGTGTCTTATATTAGATGGACGACCACCTCGCCAGCCCATGGAGAGAAGAGTCGCAGGCGAATGAGTGACAACCATCGTCCGCACGTGTCCGAATGTGTTGGTGATGTTTTTAATACCCAATATGTACAACTTCTTTGCGGCACCTACCTCGGAAACCGAAAAGTCCCCACACGGAGCGAGATCGATTCATGACGTGTGTGTAGTATATATGTACTGCCCCGGCCCCCTCCTCCCCTCTTCGACGGGTACTATATACTCCCACCGCAACACAACCCAAAAAGAAACCTCCTTGCTGGGTCAAAGTGATGGAGGACAACCTCGCGGGCCCACGGATGGAAGCATCGCACGCAAGTGAGTGTCCTATATGACGCGTAGTATTGCCCCCATCCACCCTCTTCAACACATACTATATATATACTACTACTGTACGTATAACAAAAACCAAAAATGACCATCTTTGTTGGTCAAATTAACCACTTTGATCGCATGTCATAGTGCTGGACGGCGACCTCGCGGGCCCACGTGAGTGAGTGTCCTAGGACCACCGCGTGCACGTGGCCCAAAGATGCATGTCAAACTTTTTTGCATCGAACATGCGACCAAAGGAGTTTAGTGTTGAAAAATGAAAAAAATAGATAACATCTACCCGTTTTTATATATTGATTGATTTCCCAGGGATTTAAATGTGCAAAAATCAAATTTGAGCTACATGAGACCCGTGATAGTGCAGGAAAATGGATTGCAAAATCATATGTGTATGTGTCCCTGGGTGCATGTTTAGTCCCCATGCAAGAAATTTCTAACATCTAGAATCTTGATTTTAAAATCCAATAAATCCGAAACTAAGTTGAAATTCATGAAACTTATCATAGTGTCATATGGACACCAATAGACTATGATATTTTTTTCAAATTTGATACAAGTTTTGATATAATCTTCTTAAATACAGGAAACTGTAAATAATTATCAACCAATATCGCAAACGAGCTCTTTATTCGAACCGTGTGCTATATACCAATAAAATATAAGTGCAGTGCTTCGGTTAAGCAATAAAGCGGCAGAATTAATCATCATAAAGGAAAAATCAATATAATACGTGCCGCACACGCTTCCCGTGTGCCGTACGAGCACGGGTGAGTTGACAAGATGCATGCTAGCAGGAAGACCGGGAGGCCGAGGCATGCATGTGTTCACTACGTACTCACCGTGGGGCGTGCTAGTAGCTGTGTGAAATGACGGTAGGCGTGCTAGTAGTCCGCTTCGCAGGCTTACTAGGAGGCAAGCCAGCCCTTTGACCACTGCCCACCTCGCTCCCACTGCTCCATCTTAATGGCGCGCCTGATCCGCACACCCCGTCCACAGTTGTCACCGCCGCATTGAGTGTATTAGGATTTTGCCGAAGCGCACCATCGGCTGGTGAAGCACCCGTGCAATGCATGAAGCTGGGCGCAGAGGTTGCTGTCGCTGCTGACGAGGTCTCACATGGGCAACAACACGACCTTGACTTCATCACCGTCGTCGTGCCTCCCCAGGCGGAGCCGGAGGTCCACAGCTACTCCAGCAACGACTCCAACTCCAACGGAAAATCGTTTAGTCCCCCCCGCCCCTTTTGTTGGGAATAGAAACCCTTTCTTATGTTCACCTAGTCCATGAAATCAGAGTAAGATTCGTTAGATCCGTGTAGTGTATTGATTGTTTGAATGGTATCTATGGTTAGTGATTAATTGTTTGTCTTGTACAAACGATTTTTTTGATAATAATCCGACTAGGGTTAGCGTGCGTGCTAATAATTCGTAGCCAGATCTTGAGAATTGATTTTGAATGTCCTACATATATGTTTGTGCCCTTTTTTTTCTAGATCTTGAGAATTGATTTTGAATGTCCTACATGTATGTTTTCGCCTTTTTTCCTTCCAGATTGCTATGTACACAGATGGGGCCCCAGCCAGCGGCGCTGCCGGCTGTAGATGCTGCACCCGGCAGCACGGGCAGAAGTGGCCTCGCCCCTTGGATCTGAACAACCCATAGAATATCGGGCAGACCGCATCAGCGATCTCCCAGACGCCATCCTTGCGGAGATCATCTTCCTTCCCCACCAAGGATGGCTGCCGCACACAAGTCGCATCTCGGTGGCGCACTCTGTGGCGGCCGCACCTCTTAATCTCAACTGTCTCCGGCTATTTGTCGTTCATGATTTTGAACTCCACGGAGCCATCATTCGCTCACACGAAGGCTCCGTTCAACACCTATGCATCCCGACATGTTGCCTGTTGCACATACCCTTCACAGTGAGTGCCTGGCTGACATCCCGTCAATTCGAGAAACTCCAACATCTTGAGTTCTACCATTACTATGCAAATAGTTGTCCACCAAGCGTTGTAGTTGTGCCCTCACCACCAGTGTCCATCTCATGGTTTTCCTCCTCTCTCCACACCACAACCCTGGCTCGGTGTCATCTACCAGACAATCTGGTACAAATGCTTCAACTCCCGCTGCTTAAAAAGCTCGCGCTTGTGGTGGTCGATCTGTCGGAGGCCTCACTGCACAACATCATCCACTCCTACTGCCCTGCCCTAGAGCGCTTGCTGCTTGTTTTTGGAAAAGAAATTCATATCCATTTTCTCCAAAAAAAGTCGCCTCACCTTGTAAGCATTGGAATTTTCTTTAAAGGAGAGGAGCTCATCATCAAAGACGCCCTTTCACTCCAAAGGCCGCTCCTTGATTATCCTTATGCACCTTCGCAAATAATGGTGGTCTCTACGCCTAAACTGGAGACCTTGGGTGTAATTCCTGATCCGTTTGAAGGTTACAAGATGGTGGTTGGCTCCACACTTATTTAGGTACTGTATATTATCATCAACACTTTTGTAATCACAAGCTGCATTTTTCATTTGTGTGCGTAAGTTTTATATCATCAACACTTTTGTAATCATAAGCTGCATTTTTCATTTGTGCACATAATCTTTATATAATCTTGGAGTATGCTTTTGGTACTAATATTATGTTCTATGCTCAATGAAGAGTTTGTCCATGGGTACCCTATCAATGGTGCTGGATTCTGTCAAGACCTTACATATCAGTACGTGGTGTTTTGATCTGAACATGGTTATCGGCTTGCTGCGATGCTTTCCATGACTGGAGAATTTGTATATAGAGGTGATGATATGAAGCACATTGGTATACTTTACTAGAACTAACCATTCATCTGTACTATTTTTTTAGACATTAACTGTTTTAGTCTTCATGTCTATTTAGGCTAAAGGACATGGACAAAAAGGTATAACCAATCGGTGGCATAAGAAGCACCGGGATTTCCATAGTTCTCATGAAATTCGTTTGAGGACAATAACGCTGCAAGGATATGCATCCAACCATGCAAACACTAGCTTTGTCACACTCTTCCTGTTGAATGCGAGAGTACTATCGTCCATGAGGATTAATTTTTTGGCAGACACTTTCTCACGGATGGACACGTTGAACAACATAAAAGTAAGTTTCAGGTGGACAAAAGGGCTTCTGAACGTGCTCGGCTTCTATTTACAAAAATTTATTATCATGTACCAGTAGATTTTCTGGTCCAGGATATTGATTTTATGGATCAGACCGATCCATTTCACTGTGACTTGTCAAAACTTTGGTTGAGTTAGTTGTTATTATCTTGTTCAATCTAGATTTTGTGTAAACCTGATGAACAATTAATCATCGTGCTTTTGACCTTCTGCAAGCTAGGGTTAGATATTGCTGCCCTTTTCAACTCGGCTTTGACACATATTTTCTTTCATCCAAACTGGAGCTTCTATCAAGAAGCCTCATGGTTCCGAGAGCGAACTTGGTCACATCATCTGGTTGTGAAACGACACATGCTGTATCTTCCCGCCTTGATTTATTTTACCGAGGCAATATGAAATTGTGCTAAACGTATGAAATTATTCAGGATTCATTTCGCCTTTTTATACATTGATTTTCCTAGTCATTTTTAACAAATAGCCAGCACGTTATTGTCGCAAACGGTCGTATTAGTCAAACCGTGGGCATTCAACTAAAAATTTACTACCGCGGGCAGCTGTTTGATTAGACGGGACGACTGTGAGCAGTCGTCTGTTCTCATCTACAAGCACCGCCGCCGAGGATCGCCGCCTGCTGCGAGATGGAGGACGAACCGGCCAAGAAGTGGGGGAGTGTCGAGCTAGAACCGCAAGAGCCTCCGGCGAACGTGGACTTCATCAGCAGCCTCCCCGACGAGATGTTGGTAACCATCATATCCCACCTCCCCATCAAATATGGCGTGCGAACCATAGTCCTCTCGCGGTGGTGCCGCCTCCTGTGGTGCTGCACCCCCCAGGACCTCATCGTCGACCATGTGTTCTGCAGTGTGGAGCAGCAACGCCTGGACGCATTGTCCCACATCCTCGACACGTACCCTGGGCTGGTCAGACGCCACGCTATCGGCAGGCTCAATCCCCACAACAAGACCGATCACAGGTTGCACTACTGGTTCCTATCCCCAGCCCTAGATCGGCTCGAGGAGCTCAGCCTTCATGCTAGACGTCCTTGCTCACTGCCGCCGTCCGTGTTCCGCCTCGCGCCCACGCTGCGCAGCGCTACATTCAGGAGGTGCATTTTCCCCCCGGATCAAAGGCGCACGCGCTCTTCATCTCCCTAAACTTAAGCACCTCGAGCTCATTGCCGTTCGCATCTTGAAGGAGGATTTGGAGCACCTGCTCGTCAGCTGTACAACGCTCGAGTACCTTTGTCTTCATGTGATGGATTGGTTAAGTAGGCTCCACATCACCTCGATGAATGTCCGCGCGATTTATGTGCACAACTGGCGCCGCCCAAGGCTGTCAGTTGAGGTGTTTCAAGAAATTGTCATTGAGAATGCGCCTTTCCTCGAGAGATTGTATGTACATGATAAATTAGGTCCAGCAAGAATGAGGGTCATTCACGCACCGAAATTGACAGTGTTGGGCTATTCATGTGCTGAATTCAACGAACTTGTTACTGGATCATTATCCGTTCAGGTACAATAGTCTTCTTCTTATCCTTCTTATATATTATCGGACAATACGTTTTATCTAATTGTTGTGAATCTATATGTTTGCCTGTCATCTAGAAAATGATTCCCACAAGCTTGACCCGGCCTCTGCACACAATGAAGATCTTGGCACTACAATCTATTGGTCCCGATCTGGATGAAGTTGTTAGATTCCTTAAGTGCTTTCCTTGCATGGAGAAGCTATACATCAAGGTGATGCTCCTATCCTGTTAATTGTTAACCACAATGGAGCTCAGTTTTTTGTTACTTTTACCCATGATTACAATGAGAAATGTAGAATCATTTCTAAAGGAAATTTGGAGGATTTCAATACTTTTTTGGAGATGCTAGTGTTGTACGCCTTTTATTCCTTCGCCCGACATGCTTTCGTGATAAAAGTTTATCATGAAAGATTGAAGGTGGCATTTCACTCTTTTCGTGTATTTTAGAAATCCTGCAAATCAAAGAGGTCCGAAGTGTTCAAATCTACAGCTATGCACTAATATGTTGTCTTCGTTTGCAGATACTAGCAGGCCCGAAAGTAGAAAATGTTGGGGAATACACCAATCCCATTGAATGCCTTGATCTTCATCTCACAGAAATTACCTTTAACGAGTATCGAGGCACCACACCAGAAATTAAATTCGCCAGGTTCTTTGTTGAGAAAGCAAGTTTGCTCAAGGTAATGAGGTTTGCCCTATATTTACTGCGCAGAAGTGAATAGATTGCTGAAGAGCGCAGGCATCTACACTGAATGGAAAAGTCTCTGCACAAGCTTAATTTCAGTTTGTAACTTCATATGACAGATTATTCAGAAGTCACTATATCGAGCCGCTATATGACTTCTCGGTTGCTGATCCTTTCGCAGAAATAATGCATGAAAAAGATTCTCAAGAAGATGAATTTTATGTGTTTGAATAGTTTGAACCTTGTAATCTTTGAATTTGAACCTTGCAATATTATGGTATTTGTTATATAACGTAATTGGATGTTTAATTTGGTTTTGCAATCATGTCCTGTTATAAGTATGTATATGTTCTTCTTCTGTACACAGAGCATAGATGTTGTGCAGACAGAGCATATCACATCGCACACGGACCACACTAGGGAACCCGTCAGCAATGAATTCATCAATTGCAAATGGTTATATACCAGTAAGAGTTTGCCCACAACACACACGACTTATTCCATCACAAACAGCTCGGATGGATCAACTGTATGCCAACATTTCTAATCTAATTCGCGCTTGATGTCTCCAACTTCCCTCGCACAGTTCATCTTATTTGCCACGTATCAATGTGCCAGCCTCTGCTCACGTCCCTCGGCAAGCTCTGCTCGCCGTTAGGCGCCGCAGCACGCTGTGCTCGCCGTTAGGCGCCGTGACGCGCTCTGCTCGTGTTCGTCGGCGCGCTCTGCTCATGTCCGTCGGCGCGCTCGGGTTGTGGACAGCTTTTCCTTGTGTGTTCAACCGCTATATGCATATATATGGTTGCTCGCCGTTGAGGCGACCGCGGAGCGCTCTGCCCGCGTCCCTCCGCGCGCGCTCTGCCAGCGGTTGGGCCTGCGCACGATCACATCGGGGTTCCATATGCATGCGGTTGTGCCACGCACGTCGCCACACGATGCAGTTCCGTGCGGCATGATGGAGTTACGCGCTACAAATTAGAACTGCCATCCAGGCGTGCCGATATTCCAGGCCATCTGGCTTCCCCGTTAATTCCCGCCTCCATTATAACATTAGTCTCTTCAACCTTTCGATCGCGCCCCACCACACAACAAGCACGCCCACGATGACAAATAGAGAGGGGATGTCTGTCGGCGTCCTGGGAATGGGGGTACCTAGACTTGCCTGCCTGCGGCCCAGGGCGTGGCTCCTCCAGCGGCCTGGTACGGCCCATCTTCATCAACAACCACTCAAGACCTGTCGGATTGCGGGTTCCGGCAAAACCCTTAAGGTTCCAACTCTAGGGTGCGCACGGAGATCTTTCCCTCCCCCTAACTCACTCACTCACCACGATCTCAAAGCTCAGCTCGTCGAACTCGAAGAACAAGGGACACAAGAGTTTATACTGGTTCGGGCCACCGATGTGGTGTAATACCCTACTCCAGTGTGGTGTGGTAGATTGCCTTGTAAGCCGAGGATGAACAAATACAAGGGAAGAACAACCTCCTAAGGAGAGTTTTTCTTGAGCTCGGTGAGCTTGTGCGTGTGAGGGTGGAATGGATCTGATCCAAAGTTCCTCTCCTCCTATGGTGGTAGCTTGTCCTATTTATTGAGGCCCTGGTCCTCTTCCCAAATATTCGGCGGGAAGTGATCTCACAACGGCCAATTTGAAGGGGGACAGCTAGTACAAGCTATCCTGACAAAAGGTGGTCTACGCCTGCCAAAGGCTCTGGTGGTGACACCGTCGTAGGCTCCGCGATGACCTCCGTCATGTCGTCCTGCTGGTATTGGTCTCGTTGCACCAATATGGAAACCTTTGCCTGATGCCTCGGGACTCTTCGCATGTGCCTGCTCCTTTAGCACCAAAGAGAAAACAAGTACTCTGCGCCCGCTGGCGCCCGCCTGGCCTTGGTCGTCACGGCTCATGTCACGGGAACCTCACGAGGTGCCCCTCGCCTTGATCTCTCCGCTCCTCACGAGCCAGCCTAGTGAGGCTGCCCCTAAGGAGGTCTTGTATGGTCCGCCTCGCGAGGCTTGGCCCCTCGTGAGGGTCTTGAGTGTTTGCTCGTGAAGATGGGCCATACCAGGCCACTAGAGGATCCACGCCGTGGGCCGCAGGCAGGCAAGTCTGGGGACCCCCGTTCCCAGAATGCCGACAGTAGCCCCCGAGCCCAAGGCGCCCGCGGACTTGGCTTCGATGCGAAGCCAAGGGGCAAGTGCGGAGCGCTGTGGGCCCCAACCTCCTACGGCCTTGATTGACGCGTGGCGACTGATGGGACGTGGGCATCTCCGCTTCCCCACACTACCTCGGCAATTGCCCAACTAACAAAAGGCTGGCGCGGGCCGTGCTGCCTTTATTGCTTCCCTACGTCTTGCTACAGATCCCCTTTCTTGCTCCTCGTTCCAAAAGAATCCAGATCCGCCCAAATCCTCCTCCGAGCCCGTCGCTAATGGCACCCAACAAAGCTTGGGTCGTCCCTCCGCCATCCTGGTACGAGCCTGCACTGAACGCGCCAAGCGTCTCGGAGAAGAAGCTCGCCTCCACGCTCTTGATAACGGCAGAGGGCGATGAGAAGAGGAAGACTGTACTCCTGGCCGGCTCCGCTGAGCTAGAGGCCTCGGGCAGCACCTTCTATCCCTTGTTCATGAGCATCATCGTGGCGGGGTTGGTTCCTCCCTTTTCTGACTTCTTCTATTCCGTCCTCAGCCACTACAAGATTCACGCCCTCCATCTTCATCCCTACTCCATCCTCCTTCTGTCGATCTTCGCCTTTTATTGCAAGGCGTACATTGGGGTGATGCCGTCCGTGGCGCTGCTGTGCCACTTTTTCTATCTCCGGATCAAGGATGGCCCCTGCTCGGGGTGTGTCAACTTCGTCGCGGCCAACAAGACCAATGCAATCTCGAAGGCTGGGAAGAAGGCTGAGGGCTTCAGGGGCAAGTGGGTCCTGATGGATGCCAAGTGCTCCCACCCTGGCTGGTGTTGCCGACGGAGATGCATGTGTCTCATGACGGGTGGTTCCGCACGAAGCTTACTGACCCTCGGGCGGAGTTGGTGCTAGAGAGGATGACCGAAGACCTGAAGCCTGATGACCCAAGGGCGGCGAAGCTGATGGGAGCCATGATCGTCAAGGAGTTCATGGCGCAACGCGTGGCTCCCCTCCAGGCGCGCGCACCCCTTGTGGAAGCTCAGGGATGAAGGGGACGACCTCCGCCTGCGTCCAGAGGCCCTGTCTGACGAGGAGTTGGACACGGCCCTCTGCTCCTTGGTTAGGGAAGACCAAGGGTACTCGCTGGACAGCTTCGTTCCCTTGTACCGCCGCCCGGATGGGGCAAAGATTGCCGCCACCATGCCTCTCTTCGATGGGCGCCGTCTTGTGCCGCCGGCGCCCTCAGAGGCCCTGGTGGTGACGGTTCCGGTGGTGGTGTCCTCCGACTATTCCGGCGAGGAGGAAGAGTAGGACTCGGCGGCCACCCTGGAGGGGTCTGGGGAGACCTCCCCTCCGCGCAAGGCCGACCTCCTCCGCGCCTTGCCTAACGATGATGCTGCAGGCGACCACCAATTGAGGGAAGTCCTGCCCCCTGCTGGGGTCACTACGAGGTCCAGGGCCTCCCCCTCGGGGAAGCCGACGTCCGGTGTCCCGACGAAGAGCAGATCGTCGCTGATCTCACGGGGTGACTCCCCTGCCTCACCACTGCCCGGGGCCACCGCGGCCTCGCAGACTCCTGGGGCCCACGCGCCTGCGCCTTAGGCCGTGAGGCCCCTAAGCTCCGCACTTCCGAAGAGGCGCCGGGACTACACCGCTGTGGACCAGTGAGTTTCCTGCCCTGACTTTGCCCTTGTTCCTGCTTCCGTCGCGGCTTCCTGATGCTTCCTCATCGAGCTTCTAGGCCGATGTCGTCATCGAAGAAGAAGAAGGAAGGGGCGGCCACATCCTCGGGGACCCAGCAGCCCGGCACGGCTGCGCCTCCTCTGGCACAGAAGGGCGGCGATGGCGCCTGCCCCTCTCCGTCCCGGGCTTCCTCGCGAGGCTGGAGGAGCGTCTCCGATGGACAGTGGCCCCTGATGCTACGTCGACTGCCGAGGCGCTTGTCCCCAGCTTGCTGGCCGAGGCCCCGCAGGCTCCGGAGCTCCTGGCTTGTTCTTCCGCCGCCGTTAACCTACAGGTCTTGGCGATGACACTGCCTTCTCCTTCCGGCCCACTGCTAGTCCTTGATCCTTCTGCCTTGCCTGATGCCCTGGAGCACGCCCTTTCTGCGCTGACCCGGCTGCGGGGTGACCTTCAAGGCGCCGACCGTCGCCTAGTGGCCGGGCGCCTGGAGCTGATCTCTAGCTGGTTGCACTCTGATGCATCCATCCGGGAGGCGCTCAGCCAGGCCGTGGCGGCTTCCGAGAAGGACAAGCAGGCTTCTGCCCAAGCTGCGGCTGCTCACGAGGTGGAGCTGAAGGATGTCGGGCCGCCCAGGATGGCTGCCGGTCGCTGGAGGCCATGCGCAACGAGCAGGCGGCCGAGGCTCGAGACCGCAAGGCGGAGGAGGAGAAGATGAAAGCCCGAGAGGATGCTATAAGAGGTCGCGACGCCGAGCTAGAGCAGTTGGCGAGGGCACAGGCCACGGAGCGCAGCCGGCTGGAGAAGCTGGAGCAGGAGATGAAGACAGAGAAGGCCGAGCTGGAAGCCAAAGTGAAGGTCCTGGCTAAGGACCGCGTGGCCTTCAAGCCCCTTGAGGAGAAGTCCCGCGTGGCCTTCAAGCCCCTTGAGGAGAAGTCCCGCGTGGTGCTGCGGGCACTCTACGAGAAGGGCTTGGAGGAGCCGCTGGCGACAGACGACGAGGGCCCCACCCAGCTGCTCCCTCATCTTGTCGCGACACTCGAGGATGTCATCGACGGGATTGGCCCCTTGGTAGAGGAGGAAGCCCGTGCGCTCTCCTCTGCTGCACTGACACGCGTCTTCAGCCACTTCCATCTTCGTGATCCCGAAGCCGACCTAGACGAGCTGCTCGAGCCCGTGGATGACGAGCGCTGCGCAGCCGCTGCCGAAGCCATGAAGAGCCAGTGGGGGCCTTGGTGAAGAAGTTTAGCGCCTTCGACCCTACGCCCTCGACTGGTGGCGCTGCTGAACCTGCGACTCCGGCGGGCGGTGCAGGTGAGGGCAACGTCACCGTGGAAGGGGCACCCCTTGCAAGTGGCGGCGGCGTCCAGGGATGACGAGATGGCTTGCTGGCGGCTCCTTTTCTCGCTTTGCTTCTGCAACATGGACCATGCCTCGTGGAGGCGTTTAAACTTGTGTTTGGTATTCGGAGAACAGTATGTCTTGTAATATTTGTTTGAGATTCCACGATTTCCTTCCTGTTTGCTTGGTGTTCTGCGTCGGCAGGTGAGGGAGTCCTGGACTAAGGGGTCCTCCGGCGTCCGGCCTATTGACCATGGGGCGGACTGATGGACTGTGAAGATACAAAGACCGAAGACTCCACCCTTGTCCGGATGGGACTCTCCTTGGCGTGGAAGGCAATCTCGGCGATCGAATATGAAGATTCCTTGCTCTGTAAACCAACCTTATGTAACCCTAGATCCCGCCGGTGTCTATATAAACCGGAGGGCTAGGTCTGTAGAGGCCAATACTCATAGCCATAGTCATACAGGCTAGACTTTTAGGGTTTTAGCCATTACAATCTCGTGGTAGATCAACTCTTCTAATACTCATATTCATCAAGATCAATCAAGCAGGAAGTAGGGTATTACCTCCATAGAGAGGGCCCAAACCTGGGTAAACATTGTGTCCCCCATCTCCTGTTACCATCGACCTTAGATGCACAGTTTGGGACCCCCTACCCGAGATCCGCCGGTTTTGACACCGACAATTGTGCTTTCATTCAGAGTTCCGGTGTGACGTCGAAGATAGGACCGATGGCTCGTCTCGTTCTCAAGGACAACATCACCTCTGGAGGAGCACTGGCCCCAGGCCAAACCCTCCGGCTGGGCGGCTTTACCAGGACCGCCCACTCGTCCGTTAAGCCGACGATAACCTCTCAGGTCATCAAAAATTCCCTTCGTATTGATTCTGAGCACTCCAAGTAGATGGATCCGGCAGAGCTTTCGTCTTTAAACGAGCTCCTAGATCGCATCGCTGCTCTGAGGGTTGCTACAAACTACGATCGAATTGGGCTTAAACCCGATCAAAGAGAAATCAAATCTCCACCGATCACCCACCAGATAGCGGTAGTCGAGGAACGAGACGACAACTCTTCCTATATACTGAGGACGGACTATATCCGGATCTCTAACCTCGAAGAGCCGGACACTCACCTGCAAAGAGATACATCCTGCCCTTCGAACATTTGATTGGATGGCGGGCGTAAGAAATCAGTTGATATCCCAGAGCCCGAACTGTTAAGTTCGGAGGATCTTCAGACTCCGGATCCAAAATTGGGTCAGGGTTCGGATTTAAATCCACCCACCCACCCAGATATAAGTGCTCTCATGAGCATACAACATCAATCTGAGGAAACGGTCCACCACTTCTGGGCTAGATTCCTCCTTGTCAAAGACAAGATTAAAGATTGCCGCGATGAAGACGCGATCTCAGCATCCTCAAAGCCATCAACCGATGTCGCATATTACACTTTGCTGACTTGGCAACTATCATACAGAAGTACAGTGCAATGGAAAGCGCTTGGAAAACTCAGGCGGCCCGTTGGGAATCATCGGCCCCCACTCAACCCCTCGTTCAGGCGAAAAGGGCGCACCCTCGTGGCATGCCCGGACTAATAGTAAAGAAATATAAGCCCATTACGGGGCGTGGAACCGTTCTGGAAGGATGGCACCACACCGAATAATATACCGACCGACAGCCTTAGAGCATGTTGGATACTCCGGCAAGTGGCCAAGAGCGGCGAGGATATCCTCAACAAGAATACCCCAGAACAACACCCCCTAGAAGACGACGACCTCAAAGTATTGACGGTCTTCGAGACATTTGCTTCAAATAATAGGCGCAAAAGGGCACTCCGCGAACTCGTCGAAGTCTGCCAAATTGCAGCTATAAACCCTTGGAACGACACGGCTATAACTTTTAACGCCGGTGACGAACCCAAATACAGGACAGTCCGAGCACCAGCCGCCTTGGTCCTCAGTCCAATCGTGGATGGCTTGCGCCTCACCAAGGTCCTCATGGATGGCGGCAGCGGACTAAACCTCATCTATGAGGATACACTCCACAAAATGGAAATAGACAGGAGCCGCATTGAGCAAAGCAGGACAATCTTCTGAGGAATCATTCCCAGCCGGGAGGCGCGGTGTGCGGGAAAAATCACACTTGATGTGGTATTCGGCACACCGGAGAATTATTGGTCCGAAGAGATAACTTTCCAAGTGGCCCCTTTCAACAGTGGATATCACGTCCTCTTGGGGCGGGAGGCATTTACACGCTTCCAAGCTATACCCCATTATGGGTACATGAAGCTTAAAATGACCGGGCCTAATGGCATAATCACTCTCGCCAGTGATCCAGACATAGCACTCCACGCCAAAAATAAAACCGCATCCCTAGCCCTTGCTGCACTATCCGAAGCCCTCGCGGCTGAAGAACTAACCACACTACGCTCCATGGTGGGCAGGGACGATGTGATCCTAGACAAACGACCCAAATCCACCTCCTTCAAACCGGCAGAAGAAATAGTCAAATCCCAAGTCCATCCAACACACCCCAAGAAGACAGCATCTATTGGAGCACAACTAGCCCCAACGGTAGACGCCGCGCTATGAGAGTTTCTGCACGAGAACTGGGACATATTCGCCTGGCACCCTTCTGATATGCCAGGAATCCCACGCAGGTGGGCTGAACACAGCCTTAATATCTTGAAGGTATATAAACCGATCAAACAAACACTGTGATGTTTTTTCGAACCCAAACGTCAAGCTATGGGGGAGGAGCTAGCCAAGCTAATCGAGGCTGGATTAATTAGAGAAATCCTGGACTGGCTGACAAACCTGGTGATGGTGCGAAAGAAGGACAAATCCTGGCGCCTGTGTGTCGATTTCAAAGACCTCAATAAGGCTTGCCCCAAGGATCCCTTCCCCCTCCCCCGCATCTACCACATCATTGATGCTACCACATGACATGACTCACTGTGCTTCCTCGACGCATATTCCGGATACCATCAAATCAAAATGAAGGAGTCCGATCAAGCTGCAACAACATTCATTACCCCATATGGGCCATTCTGCTTCAACACCATGCCCTTCGGGCTCAAAAATGCCGGCGCCACCTACCAACGCATGATTCAAACATGCCTGGAAAAACATATCGGCAAGACAGTTGAAGCATATGTGGACGGCATCGTCATCAAAAAATAGACACGTCGAAACATTCATAGATGATTTACGTCTCACATTCGACAACCTCCGTGCATATGACATTAAGCTCAATCCGGAAAAGTGTGTTTTTGGCGTCCCCGCTGGAAAGCTGCTGGGCTTGATCGTTTCCAATAGAGGAATTGAAGCAAATCCAGCCAAAATCCGAGCTTTGTCACAATTGGCTACACCAACGGACCTTAAACAGGTCCAAAAACTCGCAGGTTGCGTGGCAGCTTTAAGCTGCTTTATCTCCAGATTGGGAGAAAAGGCATTGCCACTCTATCGCCTTCTACGGTGCAACGATCACTTTGAGTGGACGGATGCGGCAACGGCCGGACTAGAAGAAATAAAAACCCTTCTGACGAGCAACCCAATCCTGGCCGCGCCGAACGTCGGTGAACCCATGTTATTATACATATTGGCAACACAAATATGAACGTCGGTGAACGTCGGTGAACAGGTGGTGAGCGCCATGCTCATCGTTGAACGAGAATAGGACAGACACAAATTCCCGCTTCAGAAGCCAGTATATTACGTATCCACTGTCCTCACACCATGCAAATCCCGGTACCCTCATTATCAAAAGATAGCATATGCGGTCTTCATGGCATCCCGGAAGCTACGACACTACTTCCAGGAGTGTTCGATCACGGTGGCTTCCGAAGTACCACTCAATGACATAATAAACAACCGCGATGCTATGGGCCGGATTGCCAAATGGGCCATTGAGCTCCTTCCATTCGACATAACATACAAACTGCGTCGAGCCATTAAATCCAAAGTACTGGCTGACTTCGTGGCCGAATGGACAGAGGCCGAACTCCCTAAGGAGTACGGCACGTATTCCAACTGGGTTATGTATTTTGGTGGTTCCAAAATGCTGGCAGGACTAGGAGCAAGCGTCGTTTTAACGTCCCCCACTGGAGATGTCGTCCAATACGTACTCCAAATATTATACACAGATTCAATAACACAGCCGAATACGAGGCCTTATTGCATGGCCTTCGGATGGCTGTCTCCATGGGCATACAATGCCTGGAAGTGCGCAGGGACTCAAACCTCACAATATCTCAAATAAATGGAGACTTCGATGCCAAAGATCCGAAGATGGCGGCTTATCGTAATGCCGTCCAAAAAATGTCGGCTCGGTTTGAGGGGCTCGAGTTTCATCACGTGGCCCGAGAAAGTAATCAAGCGGCGGATGTTCTTGCTCGCATCGGCGCCAAGCGCGACCCTGTCCCACCTAACATCTTTCTAGAAAGGCTCTTTAAGCCATCCGTGGTGTGGCAAGGGGAGAGCGGCAACACTAGTCCGGATCTGAACACAACCCCAGATTTCGAACACACCGATATCATCGGGGGCTCAGCCATCGAAATAACACCATCGACCCATCTCATTATGGCAGTCATCGCCCCCTGGACCGAACCCTTCTTGGCCTACCTCAATAGGAAGGAACTCCCTAAAGATCAGAATGAGGCCCGCCGCATATTCCGGCATTCAAAGGCCTACAAGGTCAACGATGGAGAGCTTTACAAGAAAAGCGCTACCGGATTCCTTCAAAGATGTATCTCCGAGGAGGAGGGGCGGCAGCTCCTGGCCGAGATTCACGCCGGTTTCGGCGGGCACCACGCCGCAGCTCGGGCACTTGTCAGCAAGGCTTTCCGTACAGGGTTTTATTGGCCAACGGCCCGAGCAGATGCATAGGACCTTGTCCAACGTTGCATCGGATGCCAACTATTCGCCAACCAAAGCCATATGCCCCACTGCCCTACAAACAATCCCCATCACTTGGCCTTTTGCGGTCTGGGGACTGGATATGGTCGGACCCCTTAAACACTACTACAAAAACAGCTATAGCCAATATGGACACTAATGGCGCACTGTACATGTGGTGCGCCATTACTAAACACTAATGGCGCACCATGTGTTGGTGCGCTATTATTGTGCAAATACTAATGGCGCACCACATCTACGGTGCGCCATTAGTATTTTTTTTTAATTTTTTCAAAACTACTAATGGGGCACCGTGGGATGGTGCGCCATTACTAGTTCAACTAGTAATGGCGCACCACTCCCACGGTGCGCCATTAGTAATTATGTTTCAATTTTTTTATTTCTATTTTTAAACTACTAATGGCTCACCGTGGGATGGTGCGCCATTACTAGTTCAACTAGTAATTTACTAGTTCAACTAGTAATGGCGCACCACTCCCACGGTGAACTAGTAATGGCGCACCACTCACACGGTGCGCCATTAGTAATTTTGTTACAAATTTTGTTTCAATTTTTTTTAAAAAACTAGTAATGGCGCACGGTGGGGGTGGTGCGCCATTACTAGTTGAACTACTAATGGCGCACCACCCCCACGGTGCGCCATTAGTAACTTGGCCCATTCCACCGAATGCACCCCCCTGGACCGCCTTTTCAGTTTAACAAAAAGAAAATGATGGAAATGTAAAAAAAATAAAAGAAAATAAGTTTCCCATGTGATATGTGGTCTAGTTGTTGGGAAAATTTACAAATATGGATTTTGACTTTATTTGCAAAATCTCTCTGGAATTTGTAAAATGGGCATAACTTTTGCATACGAACTCGGATTAAAAAGTTTTTTATATGAAAAATCATCTACTCGAAAAGTTACATAAGAATTTAACCGGGGGAACCCCGTTAAACATTTTCAAAATCCTCAAAAACCTAACAGAAAAAAGATACGGGGCTTTCAAGATATAGAGGCAAAAAAATTCAATCTTACTAGTGGCGCACCATTTGCTAGGTGCGCCACTAGTAACAGAAAAAATATTGGTTTTGAATTTCTTTTGGAATTTTTTTTTCAAAAAATGATTCGTAATATGACAGGGAAGTTTGAAATATTTTTCAAAATTTCATCATACTCATGAATATGAACAAAGTCCTAGACATCAACAAGGTTTAATAGGATTGATATGATAGATATATCAACAAGTGGCTGTTAAGTGAGGTGGTGCTGGGGTTGGATAGAACTGTGAAGTTAAGCGTGCTCGGGCTGGAGTAGTGTGAGGATGGGTGACCTTTCGGGAAGTTTGACCACTTAGTGCGATTTGACTTGAGATTAAGCATATTGACCCGAGATTAAGCCATAGTGACCCAAGATTAAGAAAATATTTGAAAAAATATTTCTGAAAAAATATTTGAAAAAAAATTGTTACTAATGGCGCACTTCTATGTGGTGCGCCATTACTAAGTCAGATAGTAATGGCGCACCATGGCCTATACGTGCGCCATTAGTATACCAGGTACTAATGGTGCACCAGTGGTGCCCCATTAGTCAAAAATACTAGTGGCGTGGTACTAGTGGCGCACCAGTAGTGCGCCATTAGTAGGCAAAACTGGTGCGCCACTAGTAGGCCTTTTCCTAGTAGTGAAAGGAGGAAGCCATAAGAAAAAATACCTGCTGGTCATGGTGGATAATTTCACTAAGTGGATAGAGGCTAAACCAGTTAAAACGGCCGAGTCCGGGCCGGTGATAGAATTCATATCCGGCGTTGTACACCGTTATGGTGTTCCACAAAACATCATCACTGATAACGGCTCCAATTTCACAGCCGACGAAGTGAAAACCTGGTGCGCTAATCTGGGCATCAAGCTCGATTACGCCTCTGTCTATAACCCGCAAACAAACGGTCAAGTCGAACGAGCCAATGGTCTTATTATGAGCAGCATCAAGCCTAGACTAGTGTGGTCTTTAAAAGAATCAGTCAAGCACTGGGTTGAGGAGCTCGACTCCGTACTCCGGGGGCTGCGGACCACGCCCCATTGCACTACCGGATACACACCTTTCTTCATGGTGTACGGGGCAGAGGTAGTGTTACCCTATGATATTATTCATGACTCACCTCGAGTGCGCATGTGCGAAGAGAGAGAAGCCGAGCTTGATCGGCAGGACAGCTTAGATGCCTTGGAGGAGGAGCGCGACGTCGCAAAAGCCCGTTCCGCATTTTATCAACAGCAGGCTCGCAGGTATTAGAGCAGAGAAGTGCGGGCCAAGAATTATAACGTTGGCGAATTCGTTCTACGCCTGGCGGAGAAGAAAAAGGACAAACTCAAGCCAAAGTGGGAGGGTCCCTTCGTCATTGACGAAGTTCTCACCAGAGGAGCGTACCGCCTGTGTGATGCCTCAGACAATCGCCTAGAGCCGAACCCCTGGAACACGGCCAGACTCCGAAGATTCTATGCCTAACGCCAAACTCTCTGTTCGTCTCCTTCCCCTGTTGTTTCCATCATTTTTTTTTCGTTTTTTTCTTTAGCCTTAAAGCTTTCGTGCGGTTAGACCGTGCACCCCTGACGCATACATCTTCAAATATGTACGTCCATTATACATGGGGGCTTCTTGGACAGAAGCTAGTATTATTATTCTCCGAGCATCTAGCTCATCACATATGCGTTCCCTTTTTCCCATATGTACCTTCTCTTCGCCATTATATGCATCGATATGATTTAAGTTTTGGCCAAGCTGGATTGCCTGGCTCCTGTGCTTATGCCCTACATTCCTGTTAGTTCGGCTAGGGCATAAAGGGAGCACCTCTGCGATTGTTACTGCCGGGTCATCCGGATGTGTACCTCAGACTGGGTGAAGCCGAAAGCTAGCGTTCTTAAGGGAATATTCGGTCGGTGGATTAAAGATGTTTTTTGCATTCACTCCATTGTGAACACCCAGAAGTTAAATATACTGCGATTTTCTATCACAGTTCAGACATGCACATTAACGCATGCACACCCAGGGAAAGGAACCCTTAACGGAACTATTCTCTTTGGAAGATGTTCCTTACAATCTTAATGTAATATAACATAACTTGCCGGATACAACTTGTCTGTTCAAGCAACTATGACCCCTACACCTGGTTTCCACGCATACCCCGGTCCATTCGGCCGCACTGGTATTCGGAAACACTCCTCGCCTTCGGGTCCAGAGGTGGAAGGGAAAAGGTCTGCCATGACAATCGTTTTACAATTCTGCTAGAGTTACATATATCAAGGAAAGTACATAGTCACTTGGAATCATAAATTTCCTCCTCTATACCGTCCAATAGGATGTCCAACTTACAATCCTATTGGGAATATTTTGCAGCTACTTCTACTTGGTCATACACAAAATTAACGGGAACTTGTTTTCCATCTGACCCTAGAGGTCCGACCCGGGCCATGCGATTCGGATCAAGCTTTGTATACCATGTTTCCACCATGGCCCAGGTCTCTCGCGCACCCTCCCGGCAGCCCGATATTTTCCATAATCAGATACGACACCACGCTCCCTTGAATAGCTCTACAATCTCCTCCATACTTCCTGGAGGGGAGGCGGATGGCCATAGGGCCTTGGCAACACTCCGCATTGCCTGCCGAGCTTGCTCGTGCATTTGCGACAACCCTTACAGCAGATCGTCCGACAATCCGGACATCTCCTCTTCGGGACGGCCCGTCAGCATACCTGCAAACATAACTCTATTAGTTCCTTTCATCTCCGAACTGTCATAAGGTAAGTTCGGCCACATATTGAATATGCCGCCTCGCAACCTTTTATTCCCCTTCATGGAGTCGGCCAGCTGGGCCCGCACGTCTTCCAGTTCCTCGCCTAGCTGGGTGTTTGAATCCTGGAGTTTGTTTTTCTCCTCTCTGACTCGGGTTAGAACGCGCTCGCCTGCAGCGTATAGTCTTTTTGCCTCTTTCTTGCCCGTTTGAGCGGCTTTCAGTTTCTCCTCCAGTTGGTCTGATGACCCTGTTATGAGATAAGCAACATCATTAGCACAAGCTAGTATATAATTATTGTTTCTCGATGGAGGGAAATATTACCAGAGGACGCCTTCTTGGACTTTTCTAGTTCGGCGGTAACAGTAGTTAGCTGTGTCTGACACTTTTCCAGCTCCTGGGCTAGCAGGCCATTTTTCTCCATGAGAACCTAGTTATACAAGGATCCTTAAATCATTTGTACCAACTGCTTCAAGTCTAGGGTGCTACTGGCATATGGTTATCATATTCGGACAAAGTAAACTTACCTGCACATCTTTTAAATGCTGCTCTGTGGCTCTGTTAAGCCCATCTCGAGAAGCTCGGATGTATGCATCAACCGAGCTGAAGGCACTAAATGCCTCTTTTGAGAAGCGGGGATCTCGTAAAACGGCCCTCCGGCGCCGATGATTCATGGCGCTCTCCACTTCCGAGTTGGTGACGGACATATCTTCCGAGCTCTCAGCCGAAGGGCAGTCCGGTGCCACTCCCATATCGGGCCCCGTCTCCTCGGCTGGGACCGAATCCTAGCTGTTGGGAGTATGACTGGCCGGTTCCCCGGACATAGTCCGGCGAACTCATTTCATGATGCAGGACGAACATAAAAGTCACAGTTGGATGCAAGTGCTAAAGAACATATTTGCAAATCCATACCCCTTCGATGAAGGCTCGGTCATATCTTTGTTTGCCTTCCTCTTCGAAGGCTTGCCCGGCGTGGGGGCCGCTCTCTTTGGAGATACCCCTGGGGCAGCATGGCACGCCGAACGCCTCCACTTTTGAGCACAGGACAGTGCGGTGGGTGTGGCAGAATGAGAGAACTCTTTCGGATGAGATGTTTCCTGATTACTTACATGTGAAGCAGGGAGAAGACCGGGATAATCGGCAATGATGGCCACTTCTGTACCGTCATAGCTCGCCTGGTAAAACACCCCGTCCTCGAGCACCACGAATATATCCGGATCCTCTTCGAATCCGGGGTCAAGGTCCCGATTGTGGCCCTCGAGCGGCGGGGCGGAGCTGTGAAGCCCTTTGGAAATCTTTCGCCAGTGCTGTTATAAATGGACGGGTTAATATTCATTGAAAGTAGCTCAGGGAGTGGAATGAGTCGAGCAGAGGAGTTGGGGCTTACCCAGCTAGGAGGACTGTACATGGAATATCCATCTCTGCGCTTGATACGTAGGAATTCCTCTTCCTCTCCTTTGAACAGTTGGGCCAATATTTTGGCCAGAGCGGCGGGGGTGTCCGGACCCTTTCTGCCGTAGCGGGAGGCGTCATCCTCCCCATTGTAGTGCCACATGGGAAGCCCTCTGTATTGGAGTGGCTGAACCCCCCGTACTATGGAAGTCGCCATTACTTCGACTATCGTTAATCTGGACTGAGCGAGCGTCCTTATCTTGCTCAAGAGTTGACGAACTTCCGCACCATCTTCCTCCTCGAGGCTCCGAGGGCGCCAGCTGTGGTGTTTCTTCAAAGGAACGCTTGTGAACTTGGGAAGACCCCTCCGAACTGGGTCTGGAAGTGCGACATCGTCAATATAGAACCATTCAGAAGGCCACTCTTCGGATGCCTTCTTTGGTGTGCCGGATAAGTATCCGGTCTCGGCGATGCGCCATATTTCGGCTCCGCCCACTTCAAATATTGATCCCTCGTGATAGCGCGGGACGAGGCAGAATAGCCCTCTCCACAATTCAAAATGGGCCTCACAACCCAGGAATAGCTCACAAAGAGTGAGGTAACCCGCGATGTGGAGGATGGATGCCGGAGTGTAGTTGTGCAGTTGGAGGCCATAGTACTCCAGAAGCCCCCTAAGGAACGGATGAATTGGAAACCCGACGCCGCTTAGCAGGTACGGAACGAATCACACTCGTTCCCCCTCAGATGGATTGGGGAAATTCTCCGCCTGGGCCTCACCATTGAAGGAGGTCAACCCCGCTCGAACGGGGACGAGATTCGCAGGAGGAAGAAATCCCTGTGTTTGCAGCTTCTCCATCTGACCATGCGATACGGAGCACCGCTCCCACTCGCCTTTTTCTCGGCCGCAGGGATGGGAGGAGGAGCTGGGAGCGCTAGCCATGTTGGAGAGGTCTTTCCTAGCAATCTCTGAGGATTTTTCCGCGTGGTGCCGAATGGATCTGAGATCCAATCTCTTTGAATAGACACTCTTGCTCGCAGGTCCAGGGTGTTATGTGCAAAAATACCCTGACCTCTCGCATTCGCCTCACACGTGGAAGCTGAAGTTGTTGATACACAGAGGCCGAGGGGTACGACATTAAATGGAAGTCCAGATACATCACTTTGAAGTCATCGGAGAAGGAACTCGCCTTGCAATGCTGAAGACAATCTACACGCCGGATACATCACTTTGAAGTCATCGGAGGAGGAACCAGCCTTGCAATGCCGAAGACAATCTGTACGCCGGATACATCACTTTGAAGTCATTGGAGGAGGAACCCGCCTTGCAATGCCGAAGACAATCTGCACGCCGGACACCTTGTCATTGAAGTCTGGTTCGGGGGCTACTGAGGGAGTCCTAGACTAAGGGGTCCTCGAGCGTCCGACCTATTGACCATGGCCCAGACTGATGGACTGTGAAGATACAAAGACCGAAGACTCCACCCATGTCCGGATGGGACTCTCCTTGGCGTGGAAGGCAAACTCGGCGATTGAATATGAAGATTCCTTTCCCTGTAAACTAACCTTATGTAACCCTAGATCCCTCCGGTGTCTATATAAACCGGAGGGCTAGGTCTATAGAGGCCAATACTCATAGCCATAATCATACAGGCTAGACTTTTAGGGTTTTAGCCAATACGATCTCGTGCTAGATCAACTCTTGTAATACTCATATTCATCAAGATCAATCAAGCAGGAAGTAGGGTATTACCTCCATAGAGAGGGCCCGACCTGTGTAAACATTGTGTCCCCCGTCTCCTGTTACCATCGACCTTAGATGCACAGTTCAGGACCCTCTACCCGAGATCCGCCGGTTTTTACACCGACAGCAGGGCCCGGCCCCGCGCATACCTCAGCCGCCATTGGATCGTCCGGATCGCCAGCACGATACCAAGGGGTGAGGGGCTATGTAGCCAGTTAGGATCCTGAGGCACGATGCTCAGGAGTACCCCTTGACGCGCAAACAACTTACAGAGAGGAGATTCAGGAGTAGGCCTAGTGTTCTACATCGGCGGGGCCCGACCCCGCGCATACCTCAGCCGCCGTTGGGTCGTCCGGATCGCCAGGACGAGACAAAGGGGTGAGGGGCTACGTGGCCAGTTAGGCTCCTGAGTCACGATGCCCGGGAGTCCCCCTTGACGCCCAAACGACCTTCATTCCTTGGATCCGCTCGGAAGGGCGCGTGACGACCAGGTCCGAGAGACCTGGCAGGGTGGCGTACGCTTCGGTGTGACCCGAGCACAGCCCCCAGCCCAGTCCCCTCGCACGGCTCTCCCGAGGGTGGAGCGTTGCGGTGAGGCTGGACACTAAGCCGTGTGGCTCCCTGAGGTTGGTACAGCCATGGGGCCACCCTCAGTTGTTTATCACCAGCGCGGAGCGTAGCGCTTCCGCACATGCACGGTCATAGCCGCTCCTCGACCGTGTCGACTGCCAGCACGGAGCATGGTGCTTCAACTGGTGTGTGAGTGAGAGCTCCCTCTGGGTGGAGCCCCCGGGGCGTGTACAGCCCCGCCCTGACACGTGGCTTGTCCGGATTCCCGAGCTCTCCGAGCCGGATACCTGTCCAATGGAGGACATGGCCCAAGCTTCGAACCTAGAATCAGACAGCGGGCCAGAACTATTGGACAACATCCCGGAGCTCGAACTGTTAAGCTCGGAAACTCCTCCGCCCCTGGGCCTCAGATCGGGTCAGGGTTTGGACCTAAATCTACCCACCCACCCAGACATCAGTGATCTTTCCCACATTAGACAAGAGCCCCAAGAGACAGTACATAACTATTGGGCCAGATTCCTCCTTGTAATGAGCAAGGTCAAGGACTGTCGCGAGGAAGACACAATTTCATTCTTTTGCAAAAATTGCACGGACAAGGGAATCCTCAACGCCGTAAGTCGCCATGACATAGCACACTTCGCTGACTTGGCGGCCATAGTACAGAAGTACTGTGCGATGGAAAGCGCCTGGAAAACCCAAACAAAATTCTGGGATCCTCCGGCTCTCACTAGACCCCCCGTCCGAACTAAAAGGGTGTACTCTCGTAAGTCACCCGATCTAATTACAAAGAAACCAAAGCCCACTACAGGGCATGGAACTGTATTGGAGGGCTAGCTCAATGGGCCATGCAAAATTCACTGTACAACGGATACCATGCCAACACACATCCTTAGAGCATGTTGGATACTCCGGCAGGTGGCCAAGAGCGGCGAGGATATCCTCATCAACAATACAATGGAGCACCATCCCGTGGAAAATAACAATACAGTATTGACAGTCTTCGAGACCTTTGCCTCAAATAATAGGCGCAAGCGAGCAGTCCATAGCCTTGCCGAAGTCTGCCACATTGCAGCAATAAATCCATGGAACAACACGGCCATAACCTTCAATGCCAGTGGCGAATCTCAATTCCGAACAGCCCGAGCACCAGCCGCTTTGGTCCTTAGTCCAATTGTGGACGGCTTCCGGCTTACTAAAGTGCACATGGACGGCGGCAGCGGATTAAACCTCATCTATGAGGAAACTCTTAGCAAAATGGAAATAGACAAGAGCCGCATTGAGCAAAGCAGCACGACCTTCAGAGGAATCATCCCTAGTCGGGAGGCACGATGTGCGGAAAAACTCACACTTGATGTGGTATTCGGCACGCTGGAGCATTACAGGTCCGAAGAAATCACATTCCAAGTGGCCCCGTTCAGTAGCGGATACCACGCCCTTTTAGGGCAGGAGGCATTCACGATCTTCCAAGCTATAACCCATTACGGGTGCATGAAGCTCAAAATGCCCGGGCCCAATGGAATCATCACTCTAGCTAGTGATCCGGACATAGCACTCCGCGCCAAAAATAAAACCGCCGCACTAGCCCTCGAGGCGTTATCCGAAGCCCTTGCGGCCGAAGAACTAACCGTGTTGCGCTCCAGAGTGGACAGGGACGACGTGATACTCGACAAAAGACCCAAGTCCACCTCTTTTAAACCAGCGGATGAAATAGTCAAATTCCAGGTCCACCCAATGGACCCTACAAAAATAGCATCCATCGGGGCACAGCTAAACCCCACAACAGAAGTCGCACTACGGGAGTTCTTGCGCGAGAATTGGGACATCTTCTTGAAGCTCCTGGGTGGCCTTGATGATGAACTCCTGAGCACCGGGCGCTCCTCGCCCAGTGCCCTCTTGAGGGAAACGTGCAGCAAAGCACGCCTCCACGTGGTGCCCGAGCACCTCCCTCGTGATGTTGGCTAGGTCTGAGGCCCTCCATAAGAGAGCCCCCGAGCCTTGCCCGAGCAGGGCGCCGGGTGCGCCTTCCTCTGCGAGGGAGGGAGGCGCCCCTGGTGCGGGCGTTGGTCCTGAGGCGGCGCCACTGGAGATGCCGCTCTCCTGAGGCCCTGTGCGATGTAGTTCCTTCTTCTTCTTTGGGATGGCCTAAGGAGGGTACAGGGTGCCCTCGCTGACGAGGTCTTCAATTGCTGCGGCTTGGAAGGCGCACTCCAGGGAGCACACTGCATCTCTTTCTTCGCAGGGGACCGTGATGATTCCGCCGCTTCCTGGCATTTTGAGGACGTTGTAGCCGTTGTGGGTTACTGCCATGAACTTGGCCAATGCTGGATACCCAAGGACGGCATTGTACGGCAGACGGATGTGGGCGACGTCGAAGTCGATGAGCTCGGTGCGGTAGTTGTTGCGCTGGCCGAAGGTGACAGGGAGATGGACCTACCCTATCTGGGTGGTAGAGCCGTCGGTCACTCCTGAGAAGGGTTTGGTAGGCTGCAGCTGATCGTATGGCACTTGGAGGCTATCAAATGTCTTGACGGACAGGACATTGAGCCCTGTGCCACCATTGATGAGGGTCTTGGTGACTTGGACGTTGCAGATGACGGGCGAGCAAAGCATCGGGAGGGCGCCCGTAGTCGCCGCGCACTTGAGCTGGTCCGACGAGCTGAATGTGATGGCGCATTTGGACCACCTGAGCGGGTGCGTGGCCTCGAGCCTGGGAAGGTCCGCGTTCACCTTGCGAGCAAACTGCTTGAAGATGCGCTGGGATGCTGGGGCCTGAGCTCTGCCCAAGATGCAGGCGATAGCGCGCGGTTCCTGGAAGCCCCCAGCCCCCTCATCCTGATGGTGGTCGTCGTTTCTTCTTGGTGGTGGCGGCAGTGGAGGGAGACCAGCATTGCCCTGAGGGTGATCCTCGCGCAGCTGGTCCCTCCAGGCGCCCTCACGAGGCTGGTCCTACCAGCGGTCCTCACGAGGCCGGTCGCGCCACTCTTGGCGGGGGCCGCGGTCGTCCTAGCATCCCCCACCTCGTCCTCCGCCTCGGCCATAGCCCCTGTCGTTGCGCTCGGGGCGTCGACCGAAGTGTCCATCTCGGATGGCCCTGAGCTCTTGACAATCGCTTGTGTTTTTATTTCAAATTATTTTTCTCCAAAAATAAAATATATGGAAAATAGGGTAAAATGATTCCCTACAGTAGAAAAATGTAGAGAAATAAATTTGTAATTACTTTGGTATTTTTAAAATGATTTTTATTGGGTTTTATTGCAGCAATAACACTGTTTGCTTTATTTAAAATTTTGTGGATTTTATTTGACGCAAGAAAAATGTTCATATTTTAGAAAATCTTTTTCTGAAAATTTTGATATATAATACGCCTATGTGATATTTTATTTTATTTGGTTTTATTTTATTTGTTACGTCTGTTTAAAAAAAACTTCTTCGGACTGACTGGGCCGAAGCCCAACCGGCCCAATAGCGCACCGCCTCGCCCGTAGTCCCCGAGCCGGACTCCCGCTGGAGTCCGACGCCGCCACGCCACCGCGGCCGCCCCCTACCCCAAGTCGGATTCTTCCGACCCCCTTTATAGGGCGCCACCCTGGTCCCCTCCTCTTCATCCACCGCCGCTGCCCCAGCCCAGCAGCAGCAGCACGCCGCCGCGCCGTCCAAGCCGACGCCGCCGCCCGCTGTAGCCGCCTTCCACCGCCACTACTGCCGAGCCGCGTCGCCGCCTGCCGCTCGTCGCCGCTGCCCCGCGCCGCATCACCCCGCCGCTTGTCGCTGCCTCGTCGGAGACGCCTCTCGCCGGAGTTCGCCGCCGCTGGTTTTCTCCGCCCGAACCGCTGTGGGCTGGTATAAACCGAATCCTAATCCTTTTTTGTCGGTTTTCTTTTAGACCCGGTTTATTCTTTTTAGGTTAGTTTAGTTAGCGACCGTTCGTTCGTTTAGATCTGTCAACGAACGTTTTTGTTAGTTAGTCTCTGTTAACGGACGTTCGTTCGATAAATTTTTCTTTTTCTGTTTATTTTCAGCCAGGGACCTATCCATAATTATTTTCTTCACAGTATAGCCCCTGGATTTCAAACGATCACAATTTTTCAACCGTTTGTCCAAATTCAACGAAACGAACGCCAATTTCTTCGTCAGGATCCCCTCTATCCAGATAATCAACTTAAACATGTTTTGAAAGTTTAAAATTTGGTTTCAAATAGATTTGAATTTGAAGTTCTTTTGGTCGTAACTTGAGTTTTAAAACTCCGATTTAGTTGATTCTTTTTGCAAATCGTAGCTCATCACATGTACCTTATGTTAAGATCAAAATCACACAATTTTTGCTACAGTTAAAAATATGTTTCAATCTAGAAGTTTTATTTGATGGTTTTTGAAGTTTTTCGAAGTGTTTTCTTCGTTCTGTTGGATCTTTTGAGTGATTGCTTATGTGTGGGCTTACGATAGATTGAATGGAGTGTGACGAGTAGAACTATCAGGAGTTATGAGTGCGAAGAATCTTCATCAACAGTACAAGGCAAGTTCACACTTTGATCATATTTTTCATACCCAGTTTTTATGCATTAGTTTTACCCTCAAAGGTTGCATGAGTAGGATTGGGAACATGGGGCTATTTCTATGTAGTTGATGAGGTAGGAACCTATTACCTTTGATCACCCCGGGAATATATGCTACTTATTGTTTAGCCAAGCTCGTAGACGTGGATTGGTATGTGAGATTCATGAAAGTTGCGAGAGTAATATTAACTAAGGGAACTTAAGGTGGCTACTTTAATACACATCTGGGTGGATTGGTTTGGGCACCCTGGAGCACCCAGTGGTTTGCCTGGGCACCTGGAGAACTCAGTGCTTGCCCAAGGGGATCCCGAAGTACCCGTGTGATCACGCTTTGGAATGCCACCCAGGCTCAAAGGGATCATAAGATTATTCATCCGAGAAACTTCCGTGTGCAGCCACAAGCCATTATGGGCTCTGGCATAGTTGAGTATGTTGTGTGACCTCTTTCAGTGGTAGGATAGCATATGTAGGGGGAAGTAGGTGGTACTGTCTACCCAGAGTAAAGAGTTAATGCTTCCGAAAGACTGTGTTTCGATCATCCTTTCTCAAACAACATGTAGTGCGAGAAATTCAACGCAGGAGATCGAGTCTTGTGGGGAAAAGTGTGCAAACCTCTGCAGAGTGTACAAACCAATCATGATTAGTCGTGTCCCCGGTCATGGACATTTTGAGTATCTGGTATTTTAATTATTGGTTGATCTCGTCACTCTATTTGATGAAATTGTTGGGTTGTTAATAATTTGGGAACTTTGGGGTTGAGTTGGAGGAACCTTCTCATTAATGGCTTGAACTTGGTAGTTGAATAAAATGTATTCCTTTGTTGTAGGGAGAATTTAGGTTTATGCAAAATTAAACTTAGAGCCTCCACCAGCCAAATATGCATATAGAGATAGTCATGATTCATCATTGTTCTATGGTGTGAAATTGCTAGTACATTCAATGTACTGACCTACATGGCTGTAACGTCTCATGTTGCAGGAATCTTACGACGAGTAAGTGATACGTTAGGGTTATGATGTCTACACTCAACTTTGCCGTTGGTGTTGTTGGGACTCCACAACTTTGTTGTTACTTCCGCTATATGGATTGAGGTAATAGTATTTACCTTACTTTATACATGTTATTTACCTCTGGTATAAATCCTCGAGTACTATGTGTGTCAACATACCGATCCAGGGATGACACTTAAGCACAGAGACTTCGAACCATTCGTGTCGGGTTGCTACAAAGCAAGACCAATTTATTTATCCTTACTAGGCAACTCTTTCTCATGAGGTTGCCTGCGAAACTGAGAGAAATTAAACTCATGAGACACATCTACAAAATTAACACTGACGGTTTCTTTCTTACAATCTATCTTAGCATTAACAGTGTTCAAGAAAGGTCTACCAAATATAATGGGACAAAAATCATTTGTGGAGAACCAAGAACTAGAAAATCAGAAGGATATTTTATGTTTCAACATAATACTTCAACATCTCTAACAATCCCAAGAGGTGTGATAGTATCTCTATTAGTAACTTTAATAGTAACATCAATATTTCCTATTTCAGCAGCGCAATATCATTCATAATTTCTTGGTATAGAGTAAAAGAAATAGCTCCGACACTAGCACCCATATCACATAAGCCGCGATAACAATGATCTCCTATTTTAACTGAGACAACTGGCATCCCAACAACGGGTTTATTCTTATCTTCGGTATCGGGTTTGGCAATTCTAGCAGCTTTAGCACATAAATAAATAACATGCCCATCAACATTATCAGACAAGAGATCTTTAACCATAGCAGTACTAGGTTCTACTTTAGTTTTTTCAGAGGGTCTAGGTGCTCTAATATTACTTTTGTTGACCATGGTCGAAACCTTAGCATTTTCCTTTATCCAAACAGGGAAAGGTGGTTTTTCAATATAAGCGGTAGGCATAATAGGACCAACATTGTAAATAATACTTTCATCCTTAACTATAACTTGCTCCTAAATGTTTTCATTAATAGGGGATGATATTTAAACCACTTCTCCTTAGGGAGATCAACATGAGTAGCAAATGATTCACAAAAAGAAGCTACTATCTCAGAGTCAAGTCCATATTTAGAGCTAAAATTATGAAAATCATCGGTATCCATAAAAGTTTTAACACAATCAAACTCAAGTTTTAGACCTGACTCCTGACTTCATCAAGTTCCCAATCTTCAGAGTTTCGTTTAATTCTTTCCAAGAGATCCCATCTGAATTCAATTGTCTTCTTCATAAAAGAACCAGTACAAGAAGTATCGAGCATGGATTGATCATTACGCGAAAGCCGAGCATAAAAATTATGTATAATAATTTCTTGAGAGCTCATGATTGGGGCATGAATACAACATTGACTTAAGCCTCCTCCAAGCTTGAGAGATACATTATATATCCTTCACGAGGCCAAAAATTATATATATAATTCTGATGACGATGAACTAGATGCATAGGATAAAACTTTTGGTGAAATTCCAATTTCTATCGATTCCTGTCCCAGGCTCCAATATCATCACATAGCCTATACCATGTCAATGCTTTTCCCCCCAAAGATAAAGGGAAAACCTTCTTCTTAACTTCATCTCTGGGTAAACCTGCAAGCTTGAATAATCCACAAATTTCATTCACATATATCAGGTGCATATCAGGATGCTTCATTCCACACTACTAGGAAAAGGGCTATAGATGGAATGGCCACTAATGGCGCACCAGACACGTGGTGCACCATTGCTATATAGCAGTGACGCACCATGTGCTGGTGCGCCATTAGTGTGAAAGACACTAATGGTGCACCAACCACACGGTGCGCCATTAGTAACATTTTTTTTTCCAAAGATACTAATGGCGCACCAGGGCACAGTGCGCCATTACTAGTTCTAACTAGTAATGGCGCACCAGCCAGATAGTGCGCCACTACTAATTTTTTTTATTTTTTATTCTTTTGCAAAACTACTAATGGCGCACCAGGGAACAGTGCGCCATTACTAGTTTAAACTAGTAATGGCGCACTGTTCCCTGGTGCGCCATTAGTGTTTTTTTGCAAAACTACTAATGGCGCACCACCAGCAGGTGCGCCATTAGTAACCAGGGTTACTAGTGGCGCATTAGGTGGTGGTGCGCCATTAGTAACCTGGGACGAGCTAGATATTTTGGACAGCCACACCTACCGACTCACTTTCCCCACTTCATTCTCTCCACCTCCTACTCCAAGCTTGTCTCGGCTGCCTCCTCCTCCTCACCTCATTTGCACCATAAATTCATCCAAATTAAGTGGTTAAATTACCTTTTTTTGATAGGTAAGTAAGGGGGAAGCTATCTTTATGTTGTTCTCCCTCTCGAACAACGTGCACATGCACTTTTTATGGCCTAGCTAGATCTATGTATGTTTGTGGTGTTGCATATATGTTTGTGTTTGCAGGTACCGGTATTTGAAATGCGATAGTTGCCAATATTTTGCCGGAATGTTGATTCATTTCCGTTTCGGCGAGAATTTTGGCACTATGCATTCTTTTTGGTCCTATTTTTAGGGAAAGTCATGCCAAATTTTTTCTTGGTTCTAAAATATCGTTTTGCTCAACCCCGCAGGCGACCATGGTCCGCACGATGACCGAAGGCATCGTGAATAGGTTTTTGAGCTCCGCGAAGGCCAAGATGCTTGAAAAGAACGAGACAGAGATAAGATGTCCGTGTCGAAGATGCAAGCTGAAGAGCCTTATTGCGGACCCGGATTCCGGGTAGGTGCGGGACCACCTGCTCTTGCGTGGTTTCATGGATGGCTATCGGTGGCAAGGTGATGAAGATGACTATGAAGTCATCCATGGGGGTCGGGCAAGAAATGAGGATGGGCAGCAAGACAACCACCGCGGCTCGGGCGGGCGAGAAGACGAAGAATCTCCAGGACATGATCACGACGGTGATGCTGTACACAGTCATCATGTAGAAGATGCCGGACTTGATGATGAGGAAGATGCGGGAGCAGACGAAGGGCATGATCATGAAGATGAAGATGCCGGCGGAGCAGACGACGATGGACCATCGATGGGCTGGGTGCAGGACCCTCATATTCAAGAGCTGCTTCTCAAGCAGACGGATAACGCAAAAGCTGCCGCCCGAGAGAAAGCCAAGCTGGATCAACTGGAGATAGACGCGGATACTCCATTGTATGAAGGATGCAGGCCCGAGGATACCCGCCTGAAAGTAACGATCATGGCTCTGGAGATGAAGGTAAAACACAAAATGACCGACGCATGCTTCGACGAGAACATGTCATTCTGGCACGAACGTCTTCCCAAGGGGAACAAGTGCCCGACCAGTTTCGAGGAGGCGAAGAAAATCGTGTGTCCTCTGGATTTACCGCATGTGAAATACCATGTGTGCATGAACAATTGCATTATTTATCGGGACGAGCACACGGAGTCTACCATATGTCCGGTGTGCGGCGTCACTCGATACAAGAAGAGAAAGAAAGCTCCTCGAAAAGTGGTGTGGTACTTTCCAATCACTCCTCGACTGCAGCGGTATTTCGCGGACCCTAAGGTAGCAAAGCTCCTGCGTTGGCACGCGGATAGGGAGGAGAAGAAGCGAGAAGATGACGCAAATGATCCGGAGTTAAATAAAAAAGACAAGATGTTGAGTCACCCTAAGGATGGGAGCCAGTGGCAAGCGTTGAACTTCGAACAACCAGAATTTGGGAAGGATTTAAGGAACATCGTCTTGGGCGCGAGCACCGATGGAGTCAATCCGTTTGGCAGCCAGAGAAGCACACATAGCACCTGGCCTGTGTTTGTGTGGATGTACAACCTTCCCCCTGGCTGTGCATGAAGAGGAAGTACATTCACATGAGTATGCTAATTGAAGGGCCGAAACAACCAGGGAACGACATCAATCTGTATCTGGGGCTGCTAAAAGAGGAGCTAGACACGCTGCGGAAAACGCCAGCCAATACTTGGGACGCCACAGAGAAAGAATATTTCCCTATGAGAGCCGCACTGCTCACCACGGTGCACGACTATCTCGGTTACGGATATCTCGCGGGGCAGGTGGTCCACGGATTTTCTGGATGCGTCAGGTGCATGGATGACACAACGTATCGCCAGCTAGATAGAGATCCTGGGTCTTCGAAAACCGTGTTCATGGGACATCGAAGGTGGCTTCGCGACGATGACCCATGGAGGAAACGCAAGTATCTGTTCGATGGTGAAACCGAACCCCGAAGACGACCGCGTACGAGGAGCGGCGAGGAAATAGACGAGCTGTTGAAAACTTGGAAAGATTGCCCACTGCCGGGAAAGAAGCAAAAGGCGCCAGAGCCAGGAAAGAAGCAAAAGGCGCCAGAGCCACTGCTGAAGGTATGGAAAACGAGGTCTGTTTTCTGGGACTTGTCGTACTGGAAGATCCACCGTGTGCCTCACAGCCTTGATGTCATGCATATCACGAAGAACGTGTGCGAGAGTCTGCTTGGTACCCTGCTCAACATGCCAGAGAGGACCAAAGATGGGCCGAAAGCAAGGGCAGACTTGAAATCAATGGGCCTCAGGGAGGAGCTTCACGCTAATGATGATGATGATGATGAGGCGAAGCAGGACACGGAAAGTCGTCGCAAAGGCAAAAAGGCCAAGAAGACCGGAAATGACTTCCCTCCCGCGTGCTTCACTCTAAGTCAGGAGGAGATCGATCAGTTTTTCACCTGCCTCGTAGGAGTAAAACTTCCTTACGGTTACGCGGGGAAGATAAGCAGATACCTAGACTTAGCGAAGCAGAAGTTCAGCGGGATGAAGTCTCAGGACTGTCACGTGCTGATGACGCAGATACTTCCAGTTGCAATCCGTGGGATCATGGACGCGCACGTCCGTGAAACGCTATTTGGCCTATGCAACTTTTTCGACGTCATCTCTCGGAAGTCGGTTGGCGTGAGGCAACTCAGAAGGCTACAGGAAGAGATCGTGGTGATACTATGCGAGCTTGAGATGTACTTCCCTCCCGCATTCTTCGATGTTATGGTGCATCTACTGGTCCATATCGTGGAGGATATCATCCAACTCGGGCCCACGTTCCTGCACAGCATGATGCCGTTCGAAAGGATGAATGGTGTCATCAAAGGATACGTTCGCAACATGTCACGTCCAGAGGAAAGCATAGCCAGGGGCTTTCTGACCGAAGAGTGCATCTCCTACTGCACGAATTATCTAGGCATCGAGAACCCCGTTGGTCTGCCCGTCAACAGGCACCTCGGCAGGCTCCCTGGATGGGGTCACCGTGAGGGTCGCCGCGAAATGCATGTCGACTTCGATGATCGACTCGCCGACTTTGAAAGAGCAAACCTAGTCGCGCTACAACACATAGACATGGTCGATCCTTGGGTGGTACAGCACAAAACGTTTATTGAGAAGACGTACAATGACCAAGGCCAACAGAGGATGGACGGAGATATAATCAAAGAGCACAACTCATGTTTCACGCGTTGGTTCAAGCAGAAGCTTCTGTCGTACCCTTTACATGAGGATTCTTCCGCGGAAGAACAATTCATATTCGCCTTGTCACAGGGTGCCGAGCACAACCTGATGGCGTATGAGGCGTACGATATCAACGGCTACACATTCTACACCGAGGACAAGGACATGAAGAGCGATGGTTATCAGAACTCCGGGGTAACGATGGAATCCTACACCGGTAACGACAAGGACAGATACTACAGAAGGATCGAGGAGATCTGGGAGCTGAGCTACGCTGGAGAGAAGGTCCCGATGTTGCGTGTTAGATGGGCCAAGAGTGTCATAAAAGAAGACCGGTATGTCACCACCATGGTTATACCCGAAGCCAAATCCAAGACCGCAGGCGCGAACGTCACCGCGAAAAATGAGCCATGGGTACTGGCTTCCCAAGTGGACCAATGCTTCTTCATTACCGACCCGTCAAAGCCCAGTCGTGTTGTCGTGAGGAGAGGCAAAAGGAAGATCATCGGAATGGATGGAGTTGCCAATGAGCAAGACTTCGGCAAGTACGACGACCCGAAGATGGAACATGACGACGACGATGAAGTATCAGCATACACCACAAGAAGAAGCAGGACCACCCTACCTAAAGGACGTCTGTTCAAGAGAAGAACTCCATTTACGAAAAATAAGGGCAAGAAGATTGTGAACAGATAGCTAGCTAAGAACTCCATTTCTCGATTGTATTTCGACATATTGAAATGATATTTCTTCTGTTCTAGTGTCCTCATGAATATTTATTTATGTTTATTATTAATATTTTTTGAACTCATGAATATTTTTAAATTTCATGGGCACTTTTTGAATTCATGAATATTTTTTAAATTTGATGATATTTTTTCATATTCAATATGAAAAAATATTGAATATTCATGAGGTCGACACTCGATCTCGATCCCCCTCCATCTCGATCGCTATCCCCCCTCGCCAGATCCCCCTCGCCGCCGAGCACCCCCCACCCTCCCCCGCTCCACCACCGCCGCCGACCCCCCGCACCCTCCCCGCTCCACCGCCGCCGCCGACCCCCCGCACCCTCCCCGGCCCGCTCCACCGTCACAAATGAATGCAACTAAAATTGCAAAAAAAAAACAATTTTGATTATATTTTCAAATAATAAATTTGATGATTTTTTTCATATTCATAAATATTATTACTGTTTTTATAAAAAATTATTACTGTTTCATATTCATATTCATTTTCTAAAAAATTATTACATGCAACAAAAAATAATAATAAAAAAAGTTTACTAATGGCGTACCTCTAGCTGGTGCGCCATTGCTACATAAAAAAAAGTTTACTAATGGCGCACCGATCGTGGGTGCGCCATTCCTATATAAAAAAACATTCTAATGGCGCACCGCTTCGTGGTGCGCCATTAGAATGTTTCCACCCTATAGCTAATTCCTCCCTCTCCCTTGCCAGTTCCCCTTCGTCCCTCTCCCTCGCCAAGATCTACCCACGCCGCCGCCCCCGCGCCCCGCAGCTCCTTCGCCGCCCCGCCCCAGCAAGTACGTCCCCTCCCTCCCTTCCCCCATCCCCCGACCCAGTGCGCCGCCTCCTCGACGCGTCGCTGCCCGTAGCCTCCTCGACGTCGGTGTTCTCCTACGGCAGCCTGCCGTTCTCCCACAGGTGATTCCTCCCCTCCCCCCTTCCCCCTAGGTTTTCTCGCCTCCTCCCACCATGGCTACCTCCGGCGAGCACGACGCTGCACCGACGCCGACCTAGCTCCCGGGCTCCGCAGCGCCCACCCACCCCCTCCCTCGCCTTCTCCGCACCCACCCACCCCCTCCCTCGCCTTCGCTTCCCCTCGCCCTCTCCCCTAGAGCCCAGAAAGCCTCGCCGTTGTCGCCCCGTCTCCTCCCACCTACCGCCAGACCGCAACCGCCGCCGCAGCCATCCAAGGTTTTCTGCTTGATTTTAGTTATCAGCATACTTGTAGTTAGGGATCCCCTCCTGTTATTTTTTTGATGAGATGCTTAAGGCAGCTAGTGGGTTCTATTGTTATCAGTCTTAAGGCAGCTAGTTTCTGTAAATCAAGTCTGAAACTAGTAGAGCTCTTGGTGATTTGCAAATTTAGTTTAAATAAAAATTTGGTACATGACTACTGATCATGTATGAAAGATGTTGCTACTGGATGAGCACAAGAACTACTGTTATATTGCTTGTTTTTTATTTGATGATTCTTAAATTGTTTTCTGAAGGTTGCTGAAGAGCACAACTTTCTGATCTTTGAAGACTGCAAATTCACTGACATTGGGAGCAGAGTAACTACGCAATAGGAAGGGTGAGAGCAGAGTAAAAATAAACTACCTATTAAGTTTGTTTATTCTATATTTACTGGCATAAGATAACTAGGGCTTGATGTATGGAGGCTTGTCTACTTGCTGCTAATACAACATAATATTTGATATGAGCAGGGTGAACAACCTTCAGGTCCCGGGAATCTACTCAAGGCTACACAGTTGCTGTAAGTACTCCATTTTCTAAAGCTTATCACATAGTACTAGCATTTTCTTCCGGTGCAAAAGAAAAGTGCTATTGTTTGTCTTTTGTATAAAATGAACTGAGAACACTTAGATACTTATTAATGTTTCCTAACACGAATACTTCCTGTAAAGTTGATTTTATAAAGATGTGTGATCTTTGTTTCTGAGACTGAAAGTGCTTCTATCTCAAAAAAAGAAGAAGCAAAAAATTAAAAGTGCTCATTCTAGTGGCAGGCACAGCTCCTGTCACTTGTGACCATTGCTGCTGGGAGCTTGATGGCATCTTGCCACACGCCCTTCCCTTTTAATGCAGCTCCTTAGAGATCTACACCACCTTGTATACTATTCAGAGAAATGTATAACACTTATGTACCCAAATTGTATTTGTTTTCTGTGTACCCAAATATGTACCACCTTGTATACACCACCTTGTATAGAGGTACCCAAATCTCCAGAACAATTATGCTTATGCTGAGAACTTCATGTATGTGAAAACTGCCATAGGTGCTGTGTTGTGTGATTCTTCATGCTTATGTGAAAACTGTATGTGCAATCTCCAAATGTGAAAAACTGTATGTGCTGTCATAGGTGCTGTGCTGTCAAAAACTGTATGTGCAATCTCTAGAACAATTATGCTTATGTGAAAACTGTATGTGCAATCTCCAAATGTATCATCATAATGTAGGTGCTGTGTTGTGTGATTCTTCATGCTGAGAACTTTAGCTTTTTCAACTTGCTGATGTATCATCATAATCTAGGACTTGTGATGCTGCTGCTATACCCCGAGAGGCCCTTGAGTTTGCCGGAATGTCGATTAACTTCCGTTCCGGCAAATTCGGGTACTCCATATGTCCTATTTTTAGCAAAGGTCATGCTGAAATTTTCCGTGAATTTTAGCATGACTTTGCTAAAAATAGGACATATGGGGTACTTGCGACTAATGCATGGGCCGGGGTATCTTAGTACTTAATTAAGTAGGATCAACTGCCCATTTATTCTTGCTGCATTAAACCATAGGTGGCAATAGAGCCTAGTGATTAGGCCCAACTTAGAATTCTCCTTCCCAGCTTAGCTTTTAGGCTGCCTCGGTGTCGATGAGAACCTAAATGATGTACGCTTAGGCTTTTAGGGTGCCTCGGTGTCGACAAACCCTAAATGATAAAAGCTTAGCTTTTAGGATGCCTCGGTGTCGACAAACCCTAAATGATGAGACCATGATCTTGTTCCTTGACAATAACTAACTTTTTGACCAAACTTTTTTCCTATTTAGAGCGAAACATGGCCCACAACGATGAGGCCGGTGGTTCGGGCGGCAAGCAATTCTGGGAGCTATCCCAGGAGATGGAGGAAGAACCTCACCGCTATGAGGACACCGCCGCGGAAGACACCGATCCTAACTACACAACCCCTAGTGGCGTCGGGGATGACACCACTGATGGTGCCGCCGAGGATGCCACCACTGATGATGGCGGCGCACGCACAGATGGCAGCCAACCGAAGAGGCAACGGAAGGACCGGCGCCCGAACGTGCTTGGCACCGTCAAGGAGGAATTTACTGAAGTGAACTCCGACGGGCATCCAACGGCGCCCAAACATGTAGTCAAGGGGTACTCGGTTCAGCTCGGGTGCATTCTCCGGAGCACCGTCTCGATCAACACCGAGAACCTAAGGCATAGGGACCGAGGGAATTTGCGCAGCCTCCTCTTCACGAAGCTGCACGAACGATACAAGTTCCCCGCTGAGTTTGCAAACACACGCCTCCCAGGGAATAAAGTGAACAGTGCCGCCCTCACGAGGATGAGCACGGCCCTGTCTACATGGAGAAGCACGGTGAAGGCAATGGTTGAAAAAGGTGATAGTTATGAGAAGATCAAGGCGAAATATCCTTTGATGAGCAAAGATGACTACAAGGAATTCAAGATCAAGTGCGAGAGCAGCGCAACCTCCGAATCAAGTCAGTGGGGGAAAGAAATGCGGGAGTTGAACTTAGGGGTCCACCAACTCGGTCCCGGCGGTTACAGAGTGGCGGAGCCTATATGGGACAAGGAGGACGCGGAGCGTGCCGAGCAAGGCCTACCGCCCCGCTTCGAGAAATTACGTGACAAGCAGACCAGGAACTTTGTCAGGGCCCGGTACAAGGATGACCCTGTAACAAAGGAGCTTACCACGGATCCGAAGACCAGGGCGCTTGAGCTTGTTCTGGTAAGGAATACACCCCCGCGTAATTAGCTCCATATGGTTGCATTCTAATTAATGAAGCCAAATTTCTAAATGGTTCACATTCCTTCAGCAGGAGGCTGAAAGCAGTAGCGCGGGGTCGTCTCAGAGCTCCCCTTTTGACACCCCTTTAAATAGGGCGTTGAACGTAATGAAAAACAAGGATAAGCTCAGTAAGCCGTCGTCAGCTGGTCGTGTGGCCGGCAAAGGCTTGTCCACAAAATGGTTGTCATACTATACCGCTGGTGGGCGAAAGGAGAAAAAGACCAGCTCGGAAAGCCAGTCGCGCGAGGTTCAAGAACTCAAGGCACAAGTGGCGCAGATTCCGGAGATTGTCCAAGAGCAAGTGCAACAACAACTGGGAACGACGCTCACCGCCATTGTGCCTACCTTGATTCAGGGGCTGACAATGTGGATTGCGGGCGGCTAACAGGGGCCTCCCCCGGTTCCCGGCCAGCAACTCGCACAACGCGCAGGCGGCGCCATTGGTGTCCCCGGCGGAGGCGGTATTCGTGTCTCCGGCGCCGGCACGGGCATTGGACCTTAATGCACCCGGGTGTACGCCGGCCGGCACCTCGCCAGCAAGCGGCCCCTTCGTGGGCGGCGAGTTGGTCGATGTCGCCAACGGCAGAATCGTTCAACCGGGCAACCGCGTGTTCCACGGTAATCCAATGCCACCCACCTTGTATAGGGTTGAACTAGTTCGGGTGCTGCCAGGCTGCGACGAGTTGTTACCTCCGATTCGACCCACTGGGGCCGATGAAGATGATGTGATGACCCTCAGCGCCTGTGTAAGCTGGCCCCTGCTTTGACCGAAGAGCCAGATTCGTTTGGGGGCGGGGGACACCACCCCACAGACAAGACCGCCAGTCGTGCCAGCGCCAAGCCATGGCAAGAACGCCGCAACGCTACCGGACATGCCGGACATCCCTATGGCACAGGATCCGGACATGCATATGGCACAGGATCCGGACGACGACGACAACGACGGCGGTACATTTTCCAACGTTGATAAGTACTTTGCCGAACATGGGTACGGTGACGAGTTATGCGGGCCTCCTTCTCAAGAACCCAACCCTGAAAAAGACGACCGTGATCTAGCTGGTACGGCGGAGAAACCCAATTGCAACAGGCGTCGTCTGGCGTTCAGTTCTCAGGAAACGCCTCCAGCTGCCGCCTTCACCGAGCCTCAGATAGCTGAGGTGCCAAATATTATCAGCCCCAACATGCTCAAGAAGGCGGTCTATGAGCAGAACTCGATCCCATTACAGCAGATCAGGAAGAAGGGACGGAAACGAAAGACTAACAAGGGCGCCAGTGCGAGCCAGCCGGCAACGAGTACGATCCGTGCTCAGGACGGGCCACCTTCACCTAAGGATATCTCGAGGAGGGTGCATGTGGCGGGTAGGCCGATGCTACCGACAAATATGCTCAATGCTGCAACCGTTGCTATGCGGAGTCTCCATGACAGTGTTCTTTCTTTGGAGAAGCAGCGTCTCAGAGAGAATGATGTGGCATACCCAGTTTTCGTGGCCAAGGTGCCAGAGGGCAAGGGCTTTGTGGATAGCGCCGTCGGGGGTATGATCGTCCTGCGGTTTGATGACATCTTTGCTATGCTTAACCTTCATCCGCTGCACTACACCTTCGTTCGGCTGTTCTCGCTGAGTATGGAGATGCGGATCATTAGAGACAAGACCCCGGACATTGTGATAGTCGACCCCTTCTACATGCGTGCCAAGATCTTGGGCAGTGCTGGGGACCGGCAAGTCGTGAGTTCACACCTCGAAGGCGTCATTCTGGCAAACCCAGATAAGGATAACTTCCTCGTGCCTTACTTTCCCGAGTAAGTCATCTCCTAACCGCCCCATAACATATGATTTCTTAGATTTCGATCGTTCTTTTTTTTCTAACATTCTGTGTTCTGTGCAGTGACACACATTGCACACTCATCCTCTTAAGCCCGAAATATTCCATGGCCACGTATTTCGACCCTGACCGTGACTCCAAGATAGACTACACAAATATCAAGAAAGTTCTTGATGATGCTCTCCCAGGCTACGCCGCATCTGGAGATACCTTTAAGAGGCCAAGCTACTTTTTTTCTAAGAAAGGAATAAAGCAGAAAACTAAAGAAAGAGATCTTAAGTGGGTCCCCGAGTAGGGAAAGTGAGAAATCTACGGTCTTCCATCCGCGGATGTGACAAATCCAATCCAATTTGGTCTTTTCACAAGGTCGATGAGTCGTGAAATCACGATTGATTGAACGACGCTAGGGGTGCAAGTCCAGTACAGCGTACTTTCATAATTGAATCAAAAGCGTCGATACATGAAAAATCTGCCACGCCAGAGTGACTTCCGAAGCGCTATGGACGGGACGAAATCCGGCAGCCAATTGCTGGCTCTGATCCAATTTGACTACCTCTACGGGATAGACCTCAACAGAAAACTGTTGAGTAACGGCAGCAAGTGATTGAGGCAGAAGAAAAAATCGGAAAATTCCACCATCTCCCAAAAAGAGATGTGGCAATCTTGAAGAGAAAATTATCTACCCGTTGAAGTGCGCCTTCATGGTCTCGTCAGGCAAATTCCTAGGGTTTTTCATTCGACATCGGGGAATAGAAATCGACCCGAGTAAAATCAAGGCCATACTCGAACCCGGATCGTTAGCTTGAAGGCTAGGGGTTATAGTCGACGTTGGTTGATTATTTTTAACGTCTCTAATTCAAAACCGAACATGAAATTTTGATTTCAGACTAATCTATCGTTGGCCCAGGAAAAGAGTGAGAAAAAGCAGCAAAAGGAGTAGCTTGCAGTGAGGTCACAGGGCTGTTGGCCGACCCAGCAAGCACTTGCCCGCTGCTCCTGCCGCCTGCCAAAAAGAAGGTCAACGGGGGAGACTACTTTGAAGTCCGGGCTGAACAAAGGGTGGCATTTCCGGTAAAGGGGGAATCTCAAGGAGGGTCTCCAGACCTTCGAAGTGCCCCACCACCAGGGTTGGCGTTGGAAATCCTAGATCTTCTTGTGAGCTGTCTCCACACCATTGAGAAATATTTGGATCAATGATAGCAGAGGTAGGCAAGAAAAGCTGCTCAAAGGGGACGGCACGATGATCGAGTTCGCCGTTGCGCGTTAGCGCATCCGTTTTCTTGCTTGATTTTTATACGATTTTCTGAAGTGATCTGTCCAACTAAGTAGAACTCTGGAATGACTCTCCCCTCTCTCCCTTAACATATCGAAGGCCTCTTATCCGTCAACCGCACCTTAATAGCGGGAGCGAAATCCGTTGCGCCCACGTGCATACGTTTTCTTGCTGGGTAATTTCTCAGAAAGCTTTTTAGGAGGAAAGCTTAGAAGGATTCTTTTCAGAGCGTAAGAACCATCGAAGAGCATGGGATTGGTATTGCTAGCAGGGACTTTAAAGTGAGAGCTTGATCACTAAACCCCTGCTACTTTCGATCATTCCTGCTAAAGCAGATAGACTTTTTGCGGGAAAAGAGCTGGTTTTGCCCCAACTTGGACCCAGGGAAACCAAAGAAGAGCTAGTTTCGCCCTGTTTAGTTAGCGGTGGATGAGCCGAAGGCGAATAAATTCCATAATGAGGGCCGCCCGCAGATGATAGCAATTCGTCTTCACTAAGAGCTAACGACTAGAAAACAGAACTCAATTCCGCACTGCTGCTGAGTCGTCGGACTTATCCACCTCAAGGATTCGTGGAATTTCCGTTTTTGAATTGCGTTGGGGGAAATCTACCAAGCTAGGCAGATAGATAGACTCCTTTCCCGCTGCTAAGGGAGAGCAAGGGAGAGCAAGAAACTAAATCAAATGATTGTTTTTTTTTCACCAGCGCCCTTTTTTTGCGGGTACTAAGAGTCCTCTCACTACCAACCAGCAGACATCATCATCTGGCCAAATCCACTATTGGTTTTACGTCAAGCAATACGTAGAGTAACTCCCAATATAGGAGTAAAAACAAGACGTAATAAAAAAGGATCGACGCGGAAAGTTCCGATTGAAATAGGATCTAAACAAGGAAGAGCACTTGCCATTCATTGGTTATTAGAAGCATCCCAAAAGCGTCCGGGTCGAAATATGGCTTTCAAATTAAGTTCTGAATTAGTAGATGCTGCCAAAGGGGAAGAGATGCTTTCTAAAATGCCATTTTAAGATAGCTGATGCTGGTGAATCGAAAACGGATCATAGCAGTGGTAGTTCGATGGCTGATTCCCCATATTTCTGAAGAAAAACAAGTTCTCGACTATTTTAGGTTAGAGGAAGGTTGAAGAGAGAATAGCTAAAATAGCCAGTCGGGTAGGCAAGTGCGGGTAGACCGAGAAGCAAACCACTAAGCAACTGGACTGCAGCCCCGAGAAAACAATCAGTTCGGAAAAGCAAGTCAGGGGAACTCCAACAGGTTTTGGTTTCCTCCTCACTGATTGATGGAGCCCAAGCAACTAACAGCCTCTGCTTCAATTTGTGATGAACGGTCGACTAGTTTTCACCGAATCTTCAATTACGCACCGGTAACTTTTTTCCATTTCCGAGGTCTAGAGGGGAAGACGAAGTACAAAATGCAACATCTGGTGTACTCATTGGCTTTGACCTCAGATTCATTACTTGCTAGAGAAGTAGTTACATAACTGTCACAGCTCCAATGCGATAATCTTGTTAATCAGCAAAGTAGCTAGCCACTCTATCCAGAATTGCAGATAGTGCATCACCTACTAGGTGAAAAAGCAAAGGAGAAAGAGGATCTCCTTGCCTCAAACCTCTGAAAGTAGAGAAATATTCTCGCCAATCTCCATTCATATTCACACCGGTGGTTTGGGTCTTGCCTTTTAGGATTCGGATTCCTATTGAATTGACTTTGCCTTTGCCAAGGAGCAGAAACCGAGCCCTTTGATTTGATCCAGTGAGTGATGTTACGAGCGCGGCGAGGGAATCTGGGACGGAGGACTCGTAATATCTCTATAGATCTGGCAAAAGCGAAAGACCCCTAACGTCAGGGGCTGACCACTGAGCTCACTCAGGCCCCGCTGGGCGGGCCAGAGTGGGTGCGATGGAAGGTGGACGGTCGAATTACCCAACTGAAATGAAGAAAGCAATCCGCATAGCCGGAGTCCAGTTGGATAGTTCAGGCTACGGAAGAAGACATGATTCCATTTCTCTTATCGATACAGGAAAATGAGCTATTAGTAGAAACTACCTGGAAATGCTATGGACGGGACGAAATCCGGCAGCCAGTTGCTAGCTCTGATCCAATTTGAATACCTCTACGGGATAGACCTCAACGGAAAACTGTTGACAAAGCCCTAGAATTACAACTACGTAGAGGGTCTCTACAAGTCTATAAATAAGTTCCAAAAAATTGATCGGTAGTAGTCCGGTCGCACCCGAACAATAATATTCCAGAGGGAAATGCACCTAAGATCAAATATTTTGAGCCGGCTTCCGTGGAAAATTCAGAAAGCGTTCGGGGCTTCTCCTTTTGAGACCGCGAAAGCAGAGCTGGTTACGTCCATTGGGGAAAATTCCTAGTTTCGTGTGGGACTGCTTTTGTCTATGGATTATGAGAGAAAGAAGAGGAAGAATCGGCGAACATCCTAAAAAATGGTACTTTTGTCTCAATCCGATCAAAAACCGCTTCCCCAATCCCAGAGCATCCAAGAGATTCGTTTCCACACGCCTGATCCGCAGTTTGATTCGTGTCGGTGCCGGCAAGAGATCCTGTTCCTGTTGGGCCAACAAATCCTATTGGTTTTCGCAGGGGATGGTTGACTTTGCCCTTCCTTTAGACAAAGAGCCCCCAGTTTCGCCAAAAGACCTCTGCGTGTTGTCATTCAACTCCACACAAGCCTGTCGTTGGGCTACTTGCGTCTTCGGCAGATCTTCCATTGAAGGTTTTTTTATTTTTAGGCTAGTTGAATAGTTTTGATTAAGGTTTTATTAGTTTATTACTCGAAACTAAATCAAGGATTTTCAGGATACTTCCTTCGTGGAATAAGATATTGGATCCTCGAGTGCTGCTTTGGTGCGTCCCACCCCAACTAACTAGTGCTTGACTTGACTTTCCCCCGCGCCCTATCCAATGAATAAGGAGAAGGCCGGCCTATCAATGACCGAGCCAGTCTGATCTCCTTTATACTTACCTCAAACAACAAGCGAAGTCGAGATGTTGATGAGAAAGGGGTTTTTCCCAAGGCCAAAGAGTGCTCTTTCCCCTTGCCGACTCATTCCATCCTCCCCCCGGTGGGTCGTCCTCTTATTCACTCTCGCACTAGTTCCTATTTGGATTTGCCAGCTACTTGTTTCATTGCTTTAATTTGAGCCGCTGATCCTACTCTGGAAAGTGAAATACCCACATGAATAGCAGGTCGAGATCGGTGATCCTTGTGGAAGGCCGACTTCACTGTTTGAGTAGTCATTCCCTTTCTTAGAAAGTATCGGTGTCTTGACAGAGCACTTACAGCGCTACCCGGCGGGGAGTCTCCGGCCCTCCATATTTCGTTATAAAAATTAACAAAGCCCGTGTTCCAAGTTAAGCTTTCGCGCCCCTTGAAATGTAAAAGTCGGCTCGTTGGTAAGGCGAGAGCTTCAAGCCCGCTTTCTGGTGGCACACCCCCCAAACAAGCACCACTCGACGAGGGGGGGGGGCGGGGAAAGACCAGAAACTAGAAACTATTCCTACTCGCCAGGTGGCTTTATCAATTTGAGTTTAAAAATAGGAAAAAAAGGCTCGTAGGTACGGCAGGCACATGTTCACCCACAATACGACGTTCCCCTGCATCAAGCAGCCGCCTGGCGGTCAGAAGGATGCCTACTACGCCCTCCATCACATGCGGGCGATCGTACGGGACCATAATCACCTTCTGCTACCAAATAATCTCAAAGATTGGGCCGCAAGCTTGGCGGCAATCCAGGACGTGGACATCCGACAAGAATTCTTTCGCATCCAGTCGGAGATTGCAGAAATCATCCATCAAGATGTCCTTCATACCTCGGGGCACTTCTACCTCAAATTTCAACCGTCCAACAGCGAGATAGACACAACGCTACAAATGTAGGCTGACAACGCCCGTGACTTCATGACCATCACGACAGACGGTGGCTTCATCCACGCTCTGGTCCCATGAGTCGAGTCAAAAGTAGTGATGCTATGTGTAGTTCTGAAACATTGATTAGCTCTTGTTGTAATTAAACTTTAATGAACTTGTATGTCTCTTTGGTTTGGACAGTCGTTCAACATAGATGTAATCGATGCTATTTATTAGTAGGACAATGAATCGTGCTATTAATGTCTTGCTTTTCTCTTCCGATCCTTTTGTTGCATACTTATATATTGCTTATGTATTGTCTGTTGTTTGGCTAGTGCATAGAGATGCCGTCGTATGTCGTGTACAAGGGTAAGGTTACCAGAGTCTACGACAACTGGGAGGAGTGTCGGAGACAGGTTCACCGTTTCACCGGTAACAGTTACAAAGGGTACACCACTAGGGCGGAGGCGGAATCTAGATACGCGCGCTATCTAGCGGGAGAGAGGAGGGAGCGTTGGAGGAACCGGATGAAGACCAGTTTCATCGCGATGATGCTCATCGTGATGACCGCAGCTCTCTTCTATGTGATGGTAGTTTAGATGATCGATATCGACTTGTAATGTGAAGACAAACTCGCTACTCGCGGTCTCGAGACTTGTAATGTTCTATCTTTGTTCGGTCTTTTGAATTCGGAGACTAATATGATGAATTGTATTCGGAGACTAATCTTCTATTGTATTCGATGAATCTGCTGTTGCTGTGTGGTGCTTATATTCTGTCCAATAATATATTTTGTAATCTGTGCAAAAATCAGAAAAGAAAAAAAAATAATCCCTAATATACATACTAATGGCGCATCACATCGCAGTGCGCGATTAGTATGCCAAAGGATACTAATGGCGCATCACCACGCAGTGTGCCATTAGTATGCCAAAGGATACTAATGGCGCATCACCACGCGGTGCGCCATTAGTATGGCTAGGCACATGGGTAAATATGGCCCCCTGGGAGGCTTACTAATGGCGCACCGTGGCCTATACTAAGGGCACACTGGCTGGTGCGCCATTAGTATACCAGATACTAATGGCGCACTAGTGGTGCGCCATTAGTAAAAAATACTAGTGGCGTGGTGCTAGTGGCGCACCAGTAGTGCGCCATTAGTAGGCAAAACTGGTGCGCCACTAGTAAGCCTTTTTCTAGTAGTGCCATCTCCTGCATAAGGATTAGCTAGCAGTTTCTGTATCATACCTGAAGGAATCTGGTAACCAATATTTTAAGTAGGTGTAGTAGGTTGAGGGGAAGCTCTTTGTGTTTCCAGTTGAGGTGAAGATACCCTGAACAAACACCTCAAAGGATTGTTTTCCATAGTAACAAGTGACAGTAAATTTCAGCACGTAATATAAAAATTTTCTTACAAAATTCCACTTACCAAAGGCGCTTCACTCCCCGGCAACGGTGCCACAAAAGAGTCTTGATGACCCACAAGTATAGGGGATCAATATTAGTCCTTTCGATAAGTAAGAGTGTCGAACCCAACGAGGAGCAGAAGGTAATGACAAACGGTTTTCAGCAAGGTATTTTCTAGAGGCACTGAAATTGTCGGTAACAAATAGTTTGGCAGCAAGATAAGTTTTAATGAGCATGTAATAGTAATGGTAAAAAAAGTGCAGCAAGGTAGCCAAATCCTTTTTGTAGAAAAGGACAGGCTGGAACGGTCTCTGATAATAAGTAAAATGTTCTCGAGGACACACGGGAGTTTCATCTAGTTACTTTCAACATGTTTGTTTGATTCGAGATTGCTACTTTGATAATTTGATATGTGTGTCAACCGGTGCTTGGGTGATGTTCTTACTTCAACAACCCTCCCACTTATGATTAACCCCTCTCGCAAGCATCCGCAACTACGAAAGAAGAATTAAGATAACATCTAACCATAGCATTAAACATATGGATCCAAATCAGCCCTTACGGAATAGCGCATAAACTAGGGTTTAAGCTTATGTCACTCAGCCACCCATCATCTAAGAACTACTCCACTATGCATTCCCTTAGGCCCCAAGATGGTGAAGTGTAATTTAGTCGACGTTCACATAACACCACTAAGGGAATCACAACATACATGACATCAAAATATCGAATGAATATCAAATTCACATGATTACTTGTGACAAGACTTTTCTCTTGTCCTCAAGAACAAAAGAAAATACTCATGAATCATATTCATGCTCAAGATCAGAGGAGTAATAAATAGCATAATGGATCTGAACATATAATCTTCCACCAAATAAACCAACTAGCATCAACTTCAAGATGTAATCAACACTACTAGTCACCCACAGGTACCAATATGAGGATTTGATAAAAACATTGAACACAAGAGATGAACTAGGGTTTTGAGATGAGATGGTGATGGTGAAGATGTTGATGAAGATAGATCCTCCCAAGGTGAGAGGGTTCTTGGTGATCACTATGGCTTTGATTTCCCCCTCCCAGAGGGAACTGTTCCGGCGGAATCACTTTGCCGAAGAGCAAAAGTGCTCCTGTCCAGGTTCCGCCTTGAGCTGGAGGCGCTCTGTCATGAAAGTTCTCTCCTTATTTTTTTTCTAGGTCAAATGACCTTATATACCAGAAGATGGGCACCATAGGCCGGCCAGAGGGCCCACTACCCACCTGGGCGCGCCAGGGGGGTGGGCGCGCCCTGCTAGAGGGCACCTGGGTGGCCTCCTCTGGTATTTGTTTTCTCCAATATTTTTTATATATTCCAAAATAACTCTCCGTAAAATTTCAGCCCATTGGGAGATGTGCAGAGTAGGTATCTCTGACATAGCCTTTTCAGGTCCAGAATTCTAGTTGCCGGTATCTCTAACCTATTAACCTAGTGCCCAGTACCAGTTGCTATTTTTTTGTCTTTGGCTTTTCAGAAAATCAATATCAACGGAGTCCAAACGGAGAAAAATCTTTGGATTAATTTTTTCTGGACCAAAAGGGACCCATGAAGGTTCGAGACAAGACCAGAAGAGCCACGAGGGAGCGACAAGCTTGCTAGGCGTGCCCTAGGGGGCGCCCAGGCTTGTGGCCCCCTCGTGGCACACCTAATTCCACCTCTATAAATTCCCACATATTCCCCTTACGTCAGTGGGCACACCAAAAATAGTTTTCCGCTTCCGCAAGCTTCTCTTCTCGTGAGATCCCATCTTGGGGCCTTTTCCGGCACTCTACCGGAGGGGGATTCAACCTTGCTGCCCTTCTGATGATGCATGAGTAGTTTACTACGTACCTAAGGGTCCATAGCTAGTAGCTAGATGTCTTCTCCTCTCTCTTTGATCTTCACTACAATGTTTTCCTCGATGTTCTTGGAGTTCTATCCGATGTAATCTTATTTTGCGGTGTGTTTGTTGGGATCCGATGAGTTGTGGGTTTGTGAGATGAATATTTATGAATATTATTTGAGTATTCTCTAAACTCTTTTATGCATGATTGTTATAGCTTTGTATTTCTCCCCGGTCTATCCATTTAGTTTGGCCAACTAGATTTTTTTATTTATCTTGCAACGGGAGAGGTGCTTTGTAATGGGTTTAATCTTGCGGTGCTCTATCCCAGTGACAAAGTAGAGAACATGACATGTATTTGTATTGTTGCCATTAAGGGTAAAACGATGGGGTTTATTCATACTAGTTGAGTTTACTCTTTCTACATCATGTCATCTTGCTTAAGGTGTTACTCTATTTTATACTTAATACCCTAGATGCATGTTGCATAGCGATCGATGGGAGAAGTAACAGTAGTAGATGCAGGCAGGAGTCGATCTGCTTGTGTCGGACATGATGCCTATATATATGATCACTGCCTTGAATATCGTCATAACTATGCGCTTCTCTATCAATTGCCCAGCAGTAGTTTGTTCACCCACCGTATGCTATGTGCTTGAGAGAGAAGCCTGTAGTGAAAATTATGGCCCCGGGGTCTACTTTTATCATATATAAAAACACAAAAACACCTTGCTGCAATTTTTTTTGCAATTTATTTATTTACCTACCACTACGAGATTTAATCCTTGCAAGTAACCGCCGAGGGGATTGACAACTTCCTTGTTTGTGTTGGGTTCAAGTATTTGCTTTTGTGTGTGTAGGTGCTGCTAACGAGGTTTTGTGTCGTTCTCCTACTGGATTGATAACCTTGGTTCTTAACTGAGGGAAATACTTATCTCTATTGTACTGCTTCATCCTCTCCTCTTCGTGGAAGTCCCAACACAGTTCACAAGTAGCAGGATGAATTTCTGGCGCCATTGATGGGCAGACATCACCGAAACCTATAAAGTACCTTCGCACAAGCTATCATCTACTTGCTCTTAATTTTATTTTCCTTTGCCTCTCGTTTTCATCTCCCACACTTTATTTTTTATTAAAAAAACACATAAAATTTTTGTTTGCTTGCTTTTATTGCCTTCATGTCATGACTCAAGAATAGAAAGAAAAACAAGGAAATTAAGATAATATGGATCCTCATCCACTTGCTAATCTTTTCAAAAAATCCAATTATGATGAACCAATTGCTAGTAAGTTGAGTGCACTTGATTATCTCTATGAAGTTTGCTTGAAAACCTTGAATCTGAAATTTTTGATGAAGTGTTAGAAGAACAAATTTATAAACTTGTTCATGATAGTTCCTTGAATGAAAAGCGTGATTGCACTAATGTTAGTATAAATTCTATTGATGTCAATTGATCTTGTTGGGAGACAACCCAACTTGTTTTCTTTTCTGTTTTTTTGTGTTCACACAATTCTGCTACTGTTATGATTTGTTTTTATATTTTAATTAGTGTTTCTGCCAAGTAAAGCCTTTGGGATGATTTGGTTGATACTTGACTTGATTCTGTGAAAAGAAATAGAAACTTTCATGCCAAGTACAAGAATTTTTTGAATTCACTGGAACATGATAAAATTATGAATTTTTTACACAATATTGATATACAAATTTCCCATGTTTACATAATTTTTCAAAAAAATTGGGGTTACAGAAGTATTGTGTTAGTTCGGGTCATTACCGGCTGTTCTGTTTTAGATAGATTCTATTTTCGTTGCATAGTTTGCTTGTTTTAATGATGTTATGGATTATATCGGGAAATATAAGTCATGGAAAAGTTATAATACAATATGTATTATGCAATAATGAAATATGAATCAGTTGACAACATTACCTAAAGTTAATGATTTTCTCATTATACTAACGGATCTCACGAGGTTTCTCTTGAGTTTTGTGTGCTGAAGTTTTCATGTTTTGGGTGAGATCGTGATGGATGAAGGAATAAGGATCGGCAAGACACTAAGCTTGGGGGTGCCCAACTTACCCCAAGGTAATATTCAAGGACCACCAAGCATCTAAGCGTGGGGATGCCCCGGAAGGCATCCCCTTTTTCGTCTACAATCCATCAGTATTGTAGGAACAAATTATGTCTACCAGAGGGGGGTGAATGGGAGTTTTAAAATTTCTTCGGAAATCTCAAAACTCTTGGAACCCAACAGCGGAGCGAATGAAAAACAACTACAGCGAGCTATAACTAAATACCAAAAGGAAACTAAACATGCATCGATACGAATCACACGAAGGAAAACATATCGAATATAAACATGGGTAGCAGAGGTAACCAGTGATGCTCGATGGCGACAGGGTATTTGTTCGACCAGTTTGTCCTTCTACACAAGGACTACATCTGGTTGGAGGGATTGTGACTTAACATAGAAGGTAAACTCTCTTCACCCTATACTCCTCGACAATTGGTTCGTCAACCAATGCAGATCACTCATGATAGATACTTGAGGTGATCTCCTAACCTTTACAAACTTTTTCTTCGAGAACTACAATCACTCTTGGTCTCTGAAGAAATTGACACCTAACTGTCTAGAGAGTTTGCAGCTCTCAAGAGTAATAGGCTGAGCGTAGTGGACTTAGATTCGAGTGATGCTGAACCACTATCTAATTCTTCGGCTCTAGGGGTTTTCTCTCAGTGGATTTTAAACTGAAATCGCTCAAAGAGGGGGTTCCTCAACAATCTTCTCAAAACCAAACAGAGCAGCCACCAGACAAGCCGGCGCGGGGTGGCTATTTATAGTCGCAGCCTTCCCTAATGGAAAATGACCATTGTGGACATGCGGTCCAGCCAATGGCCAACCGACACGTTTACAATGGTCTGATTTTGGAGCAATGGTAACATTACTTGAGGAACAAGTAATGTTAACTCTTCGGTCGGCCAAGAAGATCACAGTCTCTTGCTGGCAAGTATTTGCTCGAAACACAAAGAGATTTCTCTCGCAACTTTCATAGGACTTGGGTTTAGCATCAGAGAATCAAAGTTTCAAATGCTACACCCCTCTTAATAGTACAATGGTACTATGACTCAATAAAGAGAAGAAGAACAACGAAATAAATGCTACTTCTTCACTTCGTCTTCAATCTCCTCGGACATAGTCATCTTCCTCAGGCAGACACAGAACCAATTGCTTCACTTCAGCAATTTTTGAGGGGTCACCCTTGATATCATATTCTTCGGTGATAACCTCTGCTGCAATGCAGGGAGATTATCTTCATCGTTTACATCAAACTCCTCGTGATCTCAGGGACCTGTTACTCTATGTGCACTAGCAAACACATAATTCCCATACTGTTTATGTCAACAAACTCCAAAACATAAGGGGCCTATCATTGCACCAACAATCTCCCCCTTTTTGGATGGTTGTTGACAAAAAAGATAATCATCGAAGTGAAGATAGATCAGTGAAAAGTAATTCGAACAATAGTACATTAGCGTTAATTGGATCGATGATGAAATATACTCCCCCTAGATGTATGCAGGGTAACTGATAGCACTACAAAAAAATACACTTCCGTGATGATACGTGTTTGTCACAGTAGGTCACGTTTTCTGTCATGCATGTACATCCATGACGATTTTATGACAGAATCAAAATAGTCATACTTGTGCTGTCGTAGAAGTGTTCCATGACATTACCAAAATTATCATCACGGAAGTGTCCACTTCCATGACGATAAATCGCGCGTCATAGAAGTGCTTTCGTCAAGGGTGACCGACACGTGGCATCGACCGTAACGGGTCGCCGTTAAGCTATCGGGTTCGGTTTTGGATCCGATAACCCGTTAACAGCTCGGAACAATGGGGATTTTCCACATGTAAAATTCTCATTGGCCAGAGGAAACACGTGTTTGCTCACCGTTGGGACAGATGTCATCCACTCATTGGACAGGAGGCGCCCATGATACTTCGACATGTGGCACGGCCTAACAGAGGCCCATTCCTGTGAAAAGGCCGGCCTAGCTAAAGGTCCACCATGTTTTTTCAAACACTAGTGGGCTGGCCCGTTAACAGCCTACCATTTTAGGCCAAATTGAGGCCCATAGCAGATTAGGCCCGTTCACAGCCTCCGTGTTTTGGGCCAAATTACGACCCATATCGGATCAGGCCCATTAACAGGCCACTGTTCTTTTGGGCCCATTCTAAGACATGTTTGTATTTTAGCCTGTTAAATGCCCATTAACCAATTTCAGCCAGTTAGCGGCCCATGGTGCATCTGGGATGTTGTCAGCCCGGTTTAACTTTAGGCCCTTTAACGGCCCATGCAGAAACTGGGCTATTTCTTGTCTGAAGTAACTTTAGGCCTCTTAATGGCCCTTAGTCTTCGTGGATAAATTTCAGCCCATGGAACAGTTGGGCCTAATTACAACCCGCATTGAATCAGGCCTACTTACAGCCCATCTGATAATGGCCCGTGACACTTTTGGGCCTATGGCCCGCGTGTATACCGGCCAGCTTAAAGCCCATAATTTTATCGGGCCAAACTAGCCCGAGATATATTTTGGCCTGTTAACTGCTCATCCTATTTGGGCCAAACATGGGCCTTAGGCAGTTTCGGCCTGTATTGGCCCATGAATTTTTCGGCCCAACGCTGGCCCAATCTAGGTTTTAGCCTGTTAAAAGCCCATGGTATTCTCTGGCCCAGCTGGCTAGAACTTTACTTGGCCTGTTAAAGGCGGGAAACTACTATAGGTTTAGACCTACTAATGGCCCAAGATAATTATAGGCCCACGTTTTGGCCCATATGAGTAACGGGCCTGCCTAAATTATAGCATACCGACCAAAGAATAAACCTAGACTATTACATCCACTGGGAATCAAAGTTCGCTACTTGTGATAATAAAGCGCAGCGTGACCGCGGATTACATACACTGGTCATCAAAGGTCTCCACCAGTGCATATAAATGCGCCTACAAAAGAATATACAAAACTGAGAGCACATCAGAAGGCACTAGGCCTGGCCAAGATGGGCCTCGCAAGCAGCCGAACAAGCTGATGAGACCTCAGTTGTGTCAACGATAGATGCTCCATCCCTAGCTGTATGGCACCATAGTGCGCAAGGCAGTCCTCTGACATCTTCTTTGCATCTTTGACTTCAAGTCAGAGCTGAGCTGAAGCAAGCCTTTCCGCTTTAAGTTGGGACTGAAGAAGTCGAACTGATTGAGACAGCGACTGCATAGAGGTTGTCTCACACCTGCTGGTGAGTAGCTTCAACTCACTGTCTTCATCAAGACAGGACCTTGGGGTCATCTCGTTGTCCTCAATATGATTTGGCTCACTATCTTCCCTAAAGTTCTGCCTGGCATAAGAGATCAACTTTGAAAGAGAAACAAGGAAACACGTAACAGGTTTCACAATTATATAAGCAAATAAATGGATCTGTTCTGCATAAGGAACATGTTTCTACAACTACAATTTAAAACTGGTAGTTTTTGCAAACATCCAATCAGATGTAAACAACAAAGTAAACAGCAGTGGAGGAAATGATGCCTATCCAACTCTATACTAGAACAAAGTTGAAGGCTTGAGAAGGATGAACTTACATTACATGTTAACACGGGCTGGACAAAGCCCTTCTCCATGTTGATGGAAGGATAATTCAATAAATTCCCCAAAGAAAATTCTTTATAAGCGTTGCCATTTTTCTACATTTTCAAAGAGTAAATATAGATCAAGTAATATTGGAAGAAACAGAGGATAATGAAGCTCAGGTGCAGACTGATGATACATAATCAAATAGCAATTAATTAAGTATAGGGTTACAAGGTAAAAGGTACTAACAAGAGGAATGCAGACATCAATGTGTGCAGTGGCATTGGCTTTATTCAACATTTTGGTAAGAGTAAATGTAGATATGATAATTTGGAGAAAGTGGAGGGCATGCAAGATAAGATGCAGAGTAATGCTAGTCAATCAACTATCTCACGATGCAAGTACATTAATACCACCACCGTCCATTATTACTTGTCGCTCAAATGGATGTATCTAGCACTATTAAGTTCTAAATACATCCATTTGATCAACAATTAATTTGATACAAAGGGATTACATGACAACAGGTACTTACATGAGCAATCCAAAACATCATAACCATTGTGTTAATTCTTCATTTATCTAAGAGTAAATATAGATCTTATAATTTCAAGCAAAGGGAGGATAACGAAGCGAAGATTTACAGTGATGCTACATAATCAAACATCAATGAGTGTAAGTATGCTGACAAAGAGCAAGAGCTACTGACAAGAGCAATGCAGAGCCCAGTATTGTTGTGAGATCCTATGATCCTTTGAGCAAGGAGCTTCATCTGAAATTAGTTTTCATACAAGAGAGAAGGTAAGGCACATGTAAAAATTTAGGAGCTCAAATTTTGAATTGATATCATAGACAATACCTGACGCTAGGCTCTCAGCAATTCTAATAGGGGTTTGGCCAGTGGAGTAGGGGTAGAGTGTGGTACAGTTGGGCCTGTGTTTTCTGTGGCTATTGATCTATCTGGTTTATCAGGTATCACTACCTTTTCCAAATACATATTTTGTACTCCTTGAGGATCTGCACTCACCCTCTTCCTTTTGGACATCTATTACGAAAGAACAACATTTGACTGGAAAAACATAGTATGACGACACATGGAATAGGTACAAAAAATGGTTAGGTATGGCATATACTCATATATGATGCTTAAACTAAGCAGATGGTGTAACAAAGTAGAAGTAATGCAAGAGGTCAGATGCAAAATATGTGCGACCAATACAACCTTGCCAAGTTAGAGCAAGCACCTTGATGGGTGAATAAGATATGCCATCCTCCAACATGCCAAGTTTGTTAGCCAGTGGATTGTTCCGCAATATTCCTCTCGTGCGCCCATTCTCATATTCATTTTGATAATGTTCAATACCTGACATGCATGAAAACATAAAAACAAGTGAGATTATCTTTGTAATGCAGAAGTGATTCTAATCCAATACTGCCTCCCTGTAAACCCCTTTGTGCTATCTGTGCAATTCTTCTGAGAGATGCCATGCATGCTGTAATTTGGTGTGTGCATTAATATAATGTGTCCTACTACTCAAAATATGAGAGCTCCAGAAGTGATGATACTTCGCAGATGACAACTTCAACATATAGTAAAGAAGAACAAGTCGACCTGACCTGACAGATTCAACATGTACTAAGGGAGAACAACTCGACCTGACCAGTCGACCGCAAATGTCCCTGCTACTCTTCCCAACAAGGAACAGACTTATTAAAGAAGAGAAGAGGATCATCTTAGAGAAGAGCAGAAGAGCAAGCAGATTGATGATATTACAAGTCTTTCTATACAAGTCGGTTGCCCACCCATGATGAACCAGAGCGAAGAGAGAAATAGTATTCCTTCCGGTCTCTCCATATGTGGCTCACATGCATTTCGAAACAACAGTAGGAAAATTTAGCTGACTAACTAAACATCTCTCAGTTTACTAATATTAGCATAACATCATATTTGAATTTGTACAACTAAGCTTCTTTAGCTCGATGGGTGGAGAAGTGCTATTATGACACAAACCACGTAGGCTGATCGTGGTCATCATAAAATGGGGAAACCGTAAGCATGATGAGTATACTGTTGACCGTGGCAGTGGGATGGCAAATATGAAGCTGCAAACCGTGCAAAGGGTAGTTAGCAACCGATGTTTGCTTTGAAATAACGACTAAGATTTGGTATGGACAAGAAAGTACAGTCAACAAGTGACAAAGAAATGCAATTTTGCCATCTCTCTATATGTCGCGACATGCATTTGGAAACTCAAGTGGGACCTTTAGCTAACCAATTAAATGTGTCTGTTAACAAATATCAGTATCATATCACAATCATATTTGAACAACTAAGCTTTGGAATTTTGAGTGTTGTGTTGTTTAGCTTGAAGGGTGGAATAATGCTAGTACGACAGAAAGCACCTACGCAGATCATAGTAGAGTAGATAAAAGGGGAAAACCCTAAGCATCAAGAGTAAAATAAGGAAAGTGGAACTATCTGGACCAGTGGGTGGCGCACATGCTTTTGGAAACAAATATAGGAACATTAGGTGACCAATTAAACGTTCTCTGTTTTAATAATATGAGCATCATATCAGATTCGTATTTCAACACCTAAGCTTTGGAATTATGAGTGGCATGTTGTCTCGCTTGATGGGTTGAGGTCTTGAGGAGCAGTGCTAGCATGACACAAAGCACCTACGGTGATGGTAGTGAGCATAAAGGGGGGAAACCAGACGCTTTACGAGTATAGTGACCGTGCCATGGCGGATCTGAAGGTGCAAACCGGACAAAGCTACTTCACAACCAATGTTTGCTTTCAACTAGCCACTACGATTTGGTACGAACAAGAAAAGTATAGTAAACAATTTGTGATCTATTTTCCGGGTGATATCAATTACTTAAGCACATATGGAAGAGTATCACCTCTCTTGCGACGCCGTGTAGGACCCTGCTGATACGTTGAGGGTGCTACGGGTGCGATGGCTGTCGGCGGCTGGGAAGAAGACTTTAGACGGCAGACGGTCGGGTCGGGGGATAAATCCTGTTGCCGTGGACGAGGCTTCGTAGGAGCGGCCACGGCAAGGTGGACGACGGCGCCGATGAAGCGAGGGGATGCGATGAAAGGATCCTGGTCTGGCGCCGTGGATGAGAGACATCCATCTCTTGTAGTGGACGACGGGGTAGGGGTAGCGGCTCCGGCAATGTGGAGGATGGGGTGGCGGGCGGAGGAGGCTGGCCGCAGTGGGGAGGTTGTTGTGGCACCGACGGTGTATGAATGGGGAAATGGAGGGGGAGGGGGATCTGAAACATTGGGACGCGCTTGTCTGAAATGTGGGAAAGTTATGAACTTATCCCCTGTTTAAAATTTCGGACATCACGTCAGTTGGGGATAGGACGGTAATCTCGCATCTCCCAAATTTTTGCGGGTAGCGATTTCGGGCGAGGAGAGGGTGTTTTGCCGCCCACGCTTGGCGCCCATGGTGTATGAACGAGGCTGACAAGTAGGGCGGTTGTGTCACGTCTGAGGGAAGTTACACATCTGCCCCTATTTAAAATATTTGCCTACATCGATTTCGGACAAGGAGAGTTTGTTTTGCCTCCCACCGTGTATGAATGGTGAAATGGAGGCAGAGACACATGTCTTTCGGACGATCTTGAATCAAATTTGTTTTGCCGCCCACGTTTGGCGCCCACCGTGTCTGAATGGGCTCAAAGGCGCTCGTGTCACGTCTGATTGAAGTTACTAGTCTACCCCTATCGACAGAAGTGTAAATCCGGTTGATAGGATGTCAAAGTGTCAGGGGTAGACAGTAATATCCATCTCACAAACACTTGCTTCGGGCAGCCCACAAATGATAGTGGGTGTTTACCCACTTCATTCAAAACTTGGGAGAATTAGCATTCACGTTTGCCCTCTGCCCTGGGAACTAAATTCAAATCCAATTTGTATTCGATTACGAATACCCATCGATAATTCTACGATTTGTTATTTATTTCTTCAAAACCACAACAAAGATTTATTCCACCTTTATATATGATTATGATTTAGAAATGATGTGGTCTTCAAATTCAGCAGGTTGGATACACTTTGAGTCAAACAGTTATTTCATCCAATACAATATGCTCACACGAAAAACAGTTCACCTTATGTCAATCATACAAGTACTGAGGACAACATAGGGGGTCTTACAACATAATCCATTCAGAGACATGACACAACATGCAAGTACAATAATCTATTGACAATTTCAACTGGTATCTAAAGAAGAACTGGGATTACCCTGGGCTTCAGATAGCAGAAACAACAGGACCTCCTCCGTCTTCAAACGCAACATTCTTACTTCCTCCAATTCTTGGGTTGCTTGCATAATGTGTGCAGCTAATTGCATAATTTCCAACCTCAAGATCAAGATTACCTCATTCATGGCAGCCACACCATCTCTTTCTGCCTCTAGTAGAGCCTCAAGAACTATAATATATGTGCTTAGACTGCTCTCCGGCGGTGTTGCCTCAGAACTGCTCTCATCTGGTAACATGGATGGCGCACTGCTTCCACAGATAGATTCTGGGGTTGTACATTGTGTCCTAGTGTGAACGGCATCCTGAAAGGTTTCCGCTGGACATAAGTAAAAGATAGTTATCGCATGATCCAGGCAGTAAGCTTACATGGTAAACGACATACGAATTATTGCCGAGCATGGCAAGCTATATTTAAATGGTTCGAAGCAGCATCAGCCGAAAAGAAATTAAAATGGTAAGATGAAACTAGGGATGTAAGTGGCAAATAAACGACATCCGCCAGTCCCATCTAGTTAGTTTTTGCTAGCTCCTTAGTTCATTTTCCTCAAAAAACAAAAACTCTTTTGAACTATCATACCACTAGTGGACTTTAATCGGGATTAAACGGGACCCAGTTGACATCCCTAGTTGAAAGGGAGTGTACCACCGCTATATTTAAGTTGCCAAGGCATCTAAGCAGTTCAAATAATCTGAGAAAGCACTTAACAGTGTGGCCTCATATAAACTACGAAGACAGTCTTGTGATGAAGTTCAGAGGAAAAGTTAAGGACTCAAATGAACTAGGCATGCATTTCTTTACGATAGTACAACAGGCACTGCTGACATATTGGCCAACTCAGGTATAGCCTAACAAGTAACAAACAAGCATTCAAATCAAGCAATACAGCAAAGCAGACAACTGAACTATTTGTAATTCTGTAGGATTACAGGTTGAGGGCACAAGCCAAGAAAGCAGCCCACACGCATTACATTTCACATGTACTAAAACACACTGGCTTACCATATGTTGTTGTGAAGCCTCGCTACTGTTGCAATGTTCTTTGAAGATATCGTCAGCATCCCGTGGTTGCAAATCTAGTTGTTGTAGTTTATTCTGCACCCTCTATTTAGGTAAAATTAATTTTAATCGCATGCACTGGTTCGAATTGATCATCAATGGTTCATCTAAACTAATTAAAGAAGGGTGTGTGCTTACACAACAATATATCTGCTTCATTCTATTTTTATGCTTGTTCGAGGTGCCAGCCCCAAAAGAACAAATATTTTGCTTGATGGGGTTGGCAGCTCCAAAATTAATAGAAGCATCAAATTAGTCATGCAACTTGGGAAGATCAAGAACACACAAAAAATTAATGAACAGAGGCTGGGAGCAGTGATGTAATAGCTAGCATCAGAAAATGTAGGGTAAAACGAACAAAAAGCAGCGGAACCACATGCTAGTTTGCTGATGTGTAATTAAGCATAGATAACATGAAGCAGTATGATGGAACCAACATGTGGCATCAGAACAACACCATTATCATAAATATAGCATGCAAGAAGTAAAATAGTAGGCAGTGATATCTAGGAAGTACAGTAATACTTAGGACAAAACTAAAGCATATTAACTATATGTGCACTGGTATGTAATTTAGCACATGTAACATGTTCACTGCCAGAAGTGTGGCCCTACAGGTGCAATCAGAATAACGCGTCTCATGAAAAATTGAATGATGCCCTGGTGAAATTAAAAGGTGCGGTGCTTATGCTAAGAAAGTGAACGTAGGCGCCAGCTGTTGGATAATGTTACCTGATTCTCGGCGGCGTATGGGTATTGTTGTCATACTTGATAGCTAAGGATCGTCCATGGGGCTCGTGTTGCGGTTGAGTTTGGGCTGGCTCTCGCCATCGCTAAAGCGGCTCCGGTGCTTCGGTTGGGGCGCCTATCGACATACAAGAAAGCTCATTTGTGGTAAGTGAACAGTTGCACGATAAAGAAGAGAAAAACCGAAGGAGTACAAATCAAAATAACCTGATGAGGCTGCGGCGTCAGTAAAGCAGGGCCGGTGGAGTTGAATATGGCATCCGTGGAGCGGGTCTGGTGTAGTGGATGAAGGCTTCGGTGGGCGCGGTGTACAGTGCTTTCGGTGAGGCGGATCTATTGCGGCGGACGAGGGCTTGTATGAAGGGCTTGCGATGGGGCAGACAAGGGAGTCAGTGAAGGGTCTACACTGTGATGGACGAGGGCCCCGGTTAAACAGATCCGGTGCGGTGGACCATGATGGCGGTCAAGGAGATCTGGAGCGGTGGACAAGCCAATCGCTGAAGCGGCTCCAGTGAAGTGGTGAGTTGGCAGTTGGGTGTTCCAAGGTGCGGAAGGTAGATCCAGCGGGGTGTGAGGTCCACCGCTACGGCGAAGGACTAGATTCGGCGGCTCGCTGTGGTTGGGGGGGTCGGGGAGGGGAAGCGGAGGGGCTCTGGGAAGAATGTTGGAGGCAAAGAGGGGAAAACAATGGAGTTACCAAAGCATCCCTTTTCCGTTCATGTGCCAGGGGTAAAACAGGAATATCGCAGGGCTAAACTTTCAGGCGCGAGATATTTCGATGTGAGCGGGAAGTTTGAAAGCTTTTGGCGCCTGAAATTATAAGTGTTCTGCTCTTGTATGGCCGACTATGATATAATGGCCGAGAATTTATTTGTTTTGCAAGCAAAAAAAGTGCAAGTTTTGAAAATCAATGTCTCCAACTCGAAACTTAGATTGTCCATTCAATTCAAATGTGCATCATTGAGCTAGTACAAGCAAATACCATCATACGGTCCAATTCAAATGAAATTCCAAATGTGTTTATCCTAAATATGATGAAAAAAGCAAAAATGTGTATGTGTATGACTAAAGTGGATGATTATAAAGTTTGAACATGCCCGTATGTGTACATCTCTAGGTTTGATATATGAATTTGAAATCACGAAATACCGGCTTAAATTTTTTACCTCCCTTTAAATGAATTACAAAAGCTAATGATGGAGTCGAATTCAGAAATTCCAATCTTAGGTTTGTAATTTGGGTACATCAAGGTATATCGCGCATGTTCAAAAGTATCGTTATCTCATAGTCCAAACTGTGAAACAAATTGATGAACCATGAGTGCACACACTATTGACCATATATATCTCAATTACGCTAAAGTCCCTCAAATATAGACTCCTCACTCATTATCTGAAGCCAACCCCCCCTTCGTCGCCCCACCCCCCCCCCCACACACAGACGCCGTTCTCTCCCCCAGACACGAACACACGAGCACATTAACACCCCCTCTCTTCTAAAGTCCGGACCCCAATATAGGTCTCTTATCACTTTGTCTCTCGGGCAAGCACACATCTCTTCCCCCACTCTCTAGGTCTCCCGCCATCTCTCTTTCCCAAGCACACGCACTATGTAGAGTGTATCTTTCCCATACACACAAAACGTCGCCCCCAAACGTCTATCTCCCTAGTTATGTGGTTCTCGCACACTCACCTCACACACCACCCCCACTGCAAACAAGCACACTTTGTCTCCTTGTGCACCACTCTCCTCTTTCTATCTCTCCCACACGCGGACCCACCCCAGCTCCTTCCCTGTATACATACATATATGCCGTAACTCTTTCCATAGCTCCCTAATCTATCATCGTTCTCAATCTCGCACGTTGTTCTCTACGCCATCTATTATAGATCTCTCATGAAGTCCCTATCACACACACGATGACTCGCTTCCCTTGCGTCTCCATACATACGCCAATTTCGAACAACATCAACATTGTCTCCCTATCTATACGCCACTTATGGACACAAACGACCCCTCTCCGCCCCTCTTTTCCTCTCTATCTCTCTCTCCGTCGCTAGCTAGCTATCTCTCTCTCTCTCTCTCGCTCTCACACCCCTCTCCCACACACACTCGATGTCTCCTCCAAATAGTCTGTTCCCTGCCCGCACCCATGCTATCCCGCTACTACACATGCCTTTGTCTCTCTTTGAGACACATGTCACACCATTCCCCTTCCCTTATACTAGGTTTACATCATTAGTAGTCTCTCTACTCCACATACACACACTCCCTCTCACACAGAAACACGCACACAAACACACACGGACATGCACAAACACCCATCTAGCTATCCGGATCCTTCTTTTAAGACACACACCCTTGCATATTCTCTCCAGCTCTAGATATGTATATATCCCCCCCTCTCTAGCTCAGATGCACACCAAAATTCTCCATCTCTCTAACTCACACATCTCTCCCCATGTCCGCATGTGTATATCACACACTCACTCTCTGATTATGTCTATGTGTCTCCATGTTACACAACACAAAGCCCCATGTACATGTCTCTCTCTATCCTCCACACACATAGACACAAAGAATCTCTTATCATTGCCTCAGTCTCTAGACATATCACACACGCACACTGTATCTCTCTCTCTCGCAAACACGCACAACAATGGTTTCCCCTGAATAACTTACCGTCTATTCATCAACAGTCATGGCAGTACGGCGAACACGAGATGTGAAAAATAATAAATCTACACGTGGGTAGACCACCTAGTATGACAACTAGGACTAGAGAAAGCCAAAAGCGCGCCGCCGTCACCCCCTCCTTATCGGTGATGGGAAAACCTTTGTTTTACACAGTCGAGAAGTCATTGTGCTCAGGCCCCACATGCTGAACCGTTGAATAGAATGTAGATCCTAGTTTGCGGAAACAAGTATCGATAATACATTTGTATCTCCATACTTATATTTCTTCTCTGATAGAAAAACCGAGTTGGTGATGATGGTATGGGTGCCATCTTGCAATAGACCGTCCGATCTATATCTGATGGATGGAAATTAAACTAAAAGATACCCGCACCTCTCTCCACATTTGCAGACAAGGCCTTCCCTCGTTCATCCTTATCTGCAACAACCTCATTGTTGAGCAATTAAAAAAGGAAGCCTCTGGAACAAAATGGCCTGGTGGCCGCTGCCGGCGTCGTCCATCCCCTTGCATCCGCTCAGTCCGACCACCAATCACCACCACGCCCCACTCCTCTTCACCTTATCTCCTCTTTCTCGAGATATCATTAGTTTTTAGACATGGAATTACTCCTGCATGGGTCAATCACAACAAGTGTTTTATAAAAAAATGCATCTTGATGTTCCGTGCAATGCACTAACATCTTGCTATTACTCCTACACAAGACTAAGTTGGTGATGATGGTGTGTCTGCCATCCATGATTTCTGACCATTAGATCTACATCTAATGACTGTGAGGTAAATTGTTGCCTTTTCTCACCAACATCCCACTTCTCTACCAATTTGCAGAAAAAAAACCCATAATTAGTATCTTAAAACCAACCACACCCCTCCCTCACCTCACCAAAACAGCCCAAGGAATATTTTCTGATTGAAACATAATATATCTCTAGTGATATATGTATATCAAAATTACAGTGTTTTGTATCAAGTTTGTGAATAAGTATTATTCTAATTATGATCCGTTGCAACGCACGTGAACATTGCTAGTATTTCCAACCATGCAAAAAATGCAAGTATTTCAATAGTTTCGAGTTTTCCATCAAGATATTAGTCACACATGGTTGATATTTACTTTCAATCACGTACACATAGGCACTATGTAACTAGCCTTGTTTATTGGCTTCCAAAGCTTGAACACTCCTAGTTACAATATGTAGAGTATTTAACAAAAAACTACCACTTTCAACCAGCCCTAGGAAGAAACCATTGTACAAAAAATAGCAAAAACATACCCAAAGTTTCTTAATCCGTGCCAAAAACTACTACCTAGTGTCGATTAGGCTCGTTTAAACACGTTTATGACAGGGTTGGCCCACACGTCCATGCTGACGAGGCAGCTTAAACCAACACATTTTGTTTGACCGTTGACACGAGGGACCCACATATGACCTTCTATCCTGTTATATTCCCCCTCAAATCATTATTTTTCCTAAAACATTACTTCAAACAGTACTGATGCGTGTTCGTCTGTGGCGCCGGTGATGAGCGAGTTGGCCGCCGCTCCACCGGACGGGCCGGATGCCGCGCTGGCCTCCGCACGGGTTGGCAGGCTGGCTCGAGCATCACTCACGCGCGAGCAAGCCGCCGCGCTGGCCTTCGCTCGAGCCAGATGGCTGGCCTTAGCGCGACACATGCGAGCAAGCCGCCGCGCCGCCGTGCCAATCTAGCTAGCAAAACTTGGAGACAAGCAGCTGGACGGAGCTATCTTGGCTAGCTAGCGGCCACGAGCGCCGGACGGAGTTGGCATCCGGGCTGCCGCAAGATGGGCTCCGCACCGCTGGCGGTTTTGACCTCGCCTTCTGCCGACGGTGGTAGCTGCCTCCCATGGCCGAGGATCACTAGGTGGATGGGCCGGAGGTAGGAGGTCACTCGGGGATTTTTGTGCAGACTGACATGTAAGTCCCACAAGTCATAACGCCCAACTTGTCAGTCGAATAGAAGGCGTTGACTTAAGGGGCGACATGGGTTGAAACGTGCCTATAACGACACTTTGTAGAGTAGTCGTTTCTTGGTAGGGCTGGTTGGTAAGGGCATGAACAATGGTTGATAAGGTAGTATTATCTTAAGTCTGCCACGTATGCAAGTGGTAGTGGTTTCTTGGCATTATTAGTGGTTTCTTGTAAGGAACAATGTACTACTAGCGACAAAAGGCGATTCAAGGTTGCGTTGTACTCCAACGAGTATTACTAGTGGTCGCGGGAGTGTATACCTCGTTTTGTGGGTTCGATCCCAGCCGAACGCACGACGGCCTTTTTTTAAATAGTACTCCACAAAACGAGGTAGTTTGAGTTTTGAAGTCGAACGGACGTGTTGCACCACAATTTGGGTGCACTGGATAGCCCAGCTACGTGAACGGGTTTTCCTTCCCATCATCTCGTGGCTCGCGTGCTTGCCCTAGCCGCACCTCGCTTGCAGCTTCCTCATCAGCTAGTAGTAGCATCTTTAAACTAGCGCCTCCCAATTAAGCCCGAGGAGCAGGAAAATCCTGGCACGGCATTGGGAACTGTGCAATATGGCTCTATATGTAAAGTGCTAGTACTCTACTGCTCTGTAGCTTGTGGCGTTGCACGCATGAACTTCACTCCATTATCGGCTCTATAAAATAAATTCCTCTTGACGTGATTTTTTTTTTGTTTTGAAACGGAGGCAAAAGCTTTGCCTCATCTCATTCATAAAGAAGTAACTACTAACAAAGTTCTACGAGATCCATTACACCTCCACAAATGGAAGCGAAAAGCCTAGTCTCGTTGTATCAAATAACTCAAATGTTCTGCCCCGCAGTAACCATCGCTGATAAACAGGTTGCTAGTGTGTGTGTGAGAGGAGCAGCTGAGTAGGCCAGCTACACGCTTGAATACAGCACCGAGAGTACCCACTACGTAGGTGTACTTTCCCTGCATTGATAGTACAGTGATGGTTCTAGAGAACAGTACTACCCTCCACTTCCAACTATAGCTCCTTGGCCCTGAGATTCAAGTGTTCAAAACTGGTGCACTATACTAGAAGTACAGTACATCGCACTACTAGTTGAGAAAGTAGTAATAGTACTGCTATAGTACGAGTACTTAATAAATAATAGCCTCACCCCTTCGCTAAGGAACGATCGAGGAGCTACAGTATGAAGGGACGAGGCCTTGCGGTTACTACGCTCTTATCTCCTCCTCGCTAGTTCCACTTTCCCCGAAGAGAAGGAAGTTCGTTGCTGCTCCCATGGATTCGCCAGGAGGTTCTCCACCTCGTCGGGGCTGGTTGACCTTGGACGATTATCCTCTGGGAGAAATCGCACGCCGCTCCGACGTCCTCACCGCCGCAAGACTCGGTGCTTCCTACACCAACCTTTTCAAGACGGTGCTTAAACAGGCTTGGGAAAAGGCCATGCTTGTTTGTCTTCCATGCGTCCTCGAGGAGAAGGTTCTTCTATGGGACAATCCTTCGAACTGTCCACCGCTCCCTGGTCATGGTTTCACGTTGACTCCGCTAGAGTTGCCGACGTTGAGAGGTAGTCGGATTTTGTCCGATGAGCAGGTCAGTCATGGAGTTTGATCATGTAGTACTTAGTTATTCAATTTCCATCCCGTAATTTCTCCGCTACCCACCATCTTATATATAGGTCTCGGTCGGTGCCAATGAAGATTGGCTTGCATACCTCCGGCCGGATATGTCACAGCCCTAGAATTGCTTGTAGTTAGTTGCATGAAAGCATTCATGTCATCATGTCTAATTCAAATGAATTTGAATTGGGGATGACCAAACCCTAGCACCAAATGAATTCAACTAGGTTCAAAATAAAAATATTTTCATTAAACCCAAAACGCCCTTCAAAAATGTTCATTATTTATGGAAAAAGGTTAAAACCTTTACCAGAGGTCATGCACATTTTTCCAAGGCATTTATGGTCTTTGAAATTAATTCAAACATATTTGAATTGGAGCTATTTAAATGCTATATACATTTTAGGTGCTCCAAAAATGTTGGAAATTGTTATGGGTCACTGGAATAATTCAGACAGTACCCCTAATTATTTCCAGGATTTTATAAAATGGTTTAGTATTTTACTAAATCAAAACAAAACAAATTAAACTAGAAAACAGAAACAATTAAGTAAGAGAGAGAGAGAAGGCCACTGGGCCCCTCACCTGGACATACCTGGCGCCCCACCACGGCCCAGGAGCTGGCCCAGCCCACCAGAGCCGCCACCGTCTCCCACCTCGCGCCAGAAGGACGCCAGAGGGACGCCGGGCGTGTGGTCGCCGCGCGCGAGGCCACCTCCTGCTTCCGCCGCTTCTGGACGCCTCCACGAGTGCCACGGCACCTCCCCGACCCCCTCTCACTTCTCCCTCACTCGCTGCACTCCCTCCCCTCCCCTGTCTCTCTCCCCGCAGCACCACCGAACGGAGCCGTCGCCACCGTCGCCGTTGCCGTGGCCACCGGCCACCCCTCGCCCCGCCGATGAGTCCACGAGCTCCGCCTCGACGCCTTGAAGCTCCCCCTCAACGCGAGCATCGCCGGACGCCCTGTCGCCTCGCCATCGACCCGTCGTCTCCGCGCACGGCCGTGCATCGCCGCCGCCAAATTCCGACGCCGTCCGTGCCTCCCCGAGCTCGCCGAGAACCTCTTCGTGACCGCGGTGAGCACCCGGTCATTTCCCCCCTAACCCTGCTCCCCGTTTGGTTGCCGTAGCACCGTTCCCCACGAGCACCGAACCACGCCGCCGCCCGAGCTTCTCGCCGCCGTGGCCACAGTCGTCATAGCTCCCAACCGAGCACACCCACGTACTCACCGCGCCGCGTAGGTGCCGTAGGAGCTAAGCACGCCACTCCACGGCCACCGCAGCCCCGTTCCCGAGTGCGCCCGAGCTCCGGCCGCCGCGGTCGAGCTCCTCGCCATCGCCTCCGGCCACCCCAGGCCCGACTGGCGCCACCGCCCGACGCGCGCTGGTCTGGGCTCTCGAACGAGCCCAGCCACGCTGCGAACGGGGCACCACAGCCCGCGCCCGAGTGCCCCGCCGCGTCTGGCCTCGCCGGCGTCACGACGCCGGTGGGTTTGACCCTGCTTGACCGGGGTTTGACTTCCCCCCTGACCCACTGACGTGTGGGGCCAGCCCCTGTTAAAAGTTAGTTTAGTTTAAACCTAAACTTAGTAAGGCACTGAGAGACTGACAGGCAGGTCCCACGGGTCAGGTTTGACCCTGGCCAGCCCGTTGACTCGCTGACGCAGTGATGACGTCAGGCTGATGCAGTATTACATTTTCTGGATTTATTTTTATTCAGGAAATTCCAGAAAATAGTATAAACTTCTAAAAATCATATAAAATCAACCGTAGCTCAGAATGAAATAATTTATATATGAAAAATTATCAGAAAAATGCAATCTATCCATCTGTATCATTTTCATGCATGTCAAACTAAGTTATACCTGCTGTATAGGTGAAAACATGATAATGCACTATTTGAATTCATAGTTTGAATTTGAATTTGAACCTTGAGTTCAAATCAACCCAAACCTTTCTGTTGCTAGTTGCATTAGGCCAAATCATGTCATATTGCCATGTCATAATCATGCATCATAATTGTTGCATTGCATTGATTGTGCTCTTCCTTGTTTGCCGGTGATTGTCCCCTCTCGATAGCCGTGATTCCGACGACGTGATCGATGACACCGATGAAGAACTATAATATCTTCAGAAGTGCCAGGCAAGCAAAACCCCCTTGTTCATTCCGATACAATCCCATTCTCTCGCTCCTGCTCTCTTCTACTGCATTAGGACAATCGATTCAACTGTTACATGCTGCGGTAGTTGAACCCCTTTTCCTCTGCATGACCTGTCATTGCCACAGTAAATAGATGAAACCCACTAGCATGAGTAGGAGTTGTTTGAGCCCTGATGTGCCTACTCATTCATGCTTGTTTGTCATGCCTGCTACTGCTTAGAGTTGAGTCGGGTCTGATTCATCGGGGATGAATTGGAATGGTGATGAACATGTCCTACTGTGTGTGAGCTAAGTGTGTGAACACGATTTGGTAAAGGTAGCGGTGAGAGGCCATGTAGGAGTACATGGTGGGTTGTCTCATTGAAGCCGTCCTCAGGAACTGAGTTCTGTGTTTGTGATCCATGATACAGTTACTACCACGCATTGGGCCCGAAACCAATGGACCCTCTCGGCTTCTTAATCACCCTTGTCCTCTGTCCAGGAGTTGCAAGTAGTTTCTGGTGTTTGTAGTATGCTGGAGGCCGTGGACAGCGCTGACCGAGGGGTGGGCTGTGATGCGGTAGGCACGTGGCACGGTGTACCGGGCGCCCGTTTGGTGTCTCGGGAACCCTGCACACATCGTTCGGGGCCGTATGTGGAAACCTCGGCCGGACTCCCTGCGGATGGAACCTGAATAGGCGATAAACCTGGACTAGAGACTTGAGTGTTTAGGTAGGCTGTGGCCGACTCCCTCGCCAGGCTTCCGCTTGAAGGTTGCCGAGGTACACGACGTGTACATGGTGGTAAGTGGCGAGAGCGTGTGTGACGAAGTACACCCCTGCAGGGTTAACATCATCTATTCGAATAGCCGTGTCCGCGGAAATGGACTTCTGGGTTGCCTATAACAGTTCATAGACAAGTGAAAGTGGATACTCTAAAATGCGCAAGATAAGCGTGAGTGCTATGGATGGCGTTCTCGTAGGGAGACGGGAGCGGGTCCATAGTGGAGTATTGATTTGGTGAATATGTGGACTCGTGTGCGCCACCTCAAAAGAGTTGCTTGCAGTCGTAGTTAGGATAGCCACCGAGTCAAAGCTGGCTTGCTGCAGTTAAACTCCACCACCCCCTTTGTTGATACCGATGCATATGTAGCTAGTTCTGATGTAAGTCTTGCTGGGTACATTTGTACTCACGTTTGCCTATTTTATGTTTTGCAGAGAGACGCCAGTCTCGCTAGTAGTTCCGTGTGGACTTCGACGTTTAGCTTGATACCTCAGCTACGATCTTGTGCCCTCGGCAGGATCTGGTAGATAGTCAGGCTTCTCAGCCTTTTTCATTTGTAGATGTCTGTACTCAGACATGTTAAGCTTCCGCATGTGCTTTGACTTGTATGCTCTGAATGTTGGGTCATGAGACCCATGTTTGTAATATCTGGCTCTTCGGAGCCTAATGAATAAATACTCTGAGTCGTAGAGTCTTGTTGTGATGCCATGTTGTATTTGCACATATCGAGCATATTGTGTGTATGATTGAAATGCTTGGTATGTGTGGGATCCGACAACCTAGTTGTTTATCCTTGGTAGCCTCTCCTATGGGGAAATGTAGTCTTGTGCTCCCATGAGCCATAGTAGTCCGCTACAGCCCGGTTCACCGGAGTCCTGCTAGCCCAGCACTACTGCTCCGGAACACTTGACTGGCCGGCATGTGTTTCATATCGTTCCTGTGTCTGTCCCTTCGGGGAAATGTCACGCGGTGACATCCGGAGTCCTGCCTAGCCTGCTACAGCCCGGGTTCCCGGAGTCCTGTTAGCCCAGTGCTACAGCCCGGATTCGCACGCTGCTGACCGACACGTTCGATGTTGATTCAGGTATGCCTGTCCCCATACGTTAGTGCCGCTTTGGGTTCACGACTAGCCATGTCGGCCCGGGTTCTCTGTCATATGGATGCTAGCGACATTGTCATATACGTGAGCCAAAAGGCGCAAACGGTCCCGGGCCATGGTAAGGCGACACCCGTGGGGGTACCGTGCGTGAGGCCGCAAAGTGATATGAGGTGTTACAGGCTAGATCGGTGTGACTTGGAATCGGGGTCCCGACAGCGTTGGTATCAGAGCCTGACTGCCTGTAGGTTTACGAAGCCAAACTGGTCGAAGTTGAGTCTAGAAATGCTTTAGTTATATAAGGGAATTGATTGTGGAAGGGAACGTAAGGCTCTTTTTACTCCTTTACCTTATGCCCTTCTGATCTGAGTCACCCTCTTCTCTTCTACGGGGATTAAGAACTAGGCTTCTCATCTTTCTATCAGGATCACGTGTTACTAATCCGTAGAATCTTAGGATTGATGGATTTAAGCCCCAGTTCAGTTTCTACTACTTCCGTGTGTTCATAGTTGGTCTCGGAACCTTGATATTGTGCTTCTAAGTGGTTATGCCACCATTTTTGCAGGATGTCTCAAATCCTTTGAGCATTTACAGCCGTTATGCTGTCCAAGTCATCCCAGGTTTCTAAATAGTCCGATGCATTTGCAATCCCTTCTTTCCGTTCTCGATGTTCCTTTGGGCCAGATTAACCACACTAATCGTTGAGTTGAGGTACTCTGTTGCCTTGACATATATGTTGGAGTTATTATTACGACCCTAGGTGTCTTAGAAGATTACCTAGTAAGCTAGCTATGCTTGTATTCCCAGTGTGCAGATTCTGGCCATTATTCTCGAAAGCATCCCGTGATGCCATCTAGTTAGTAGGCATTCTACTTCTGGGTTCTTGAGCCCAAGATTCACTCCACTTACCTCCTGTTGATAGTGTTTGCTCGTTCCTTTAGGTTATTAGTAACCTTTGTGATAGTCTTCGAGGTCCGTGGTATATCGTTCTTCCAAATACCATGAACCATTCTTGGCAGGAGTTCGTTTGAACCAAAAGATCACAACCAGGGCGCTCTTGAGGAGTACTCCATTCATATTGTGACTCTGCCAGTCCTACCTTTCTGCATGGGTTATCTAGAAGAAACTTGTTGGACTTGGTTCGACATACTAATCCATGCATCCACAACTCAGAAAAAAAACATATGTTCCTTTGGGTTGTCCCTCTTTAGTTATTTTCTGGCCCTCGTCTATCAATTGATAGTCAGGAGTAATTGTGCATTTGTGTTATCGATGCCTATTATTCCTGTGGTCTGTCAAGCCATTCTAATCCGGAATGACTAGGAGAAACAAACTCCAGTACCTCGTCCATCTCTGGGATTGGGTCAAAGTAGTTGTATTCCGCAGATCAAATGCCTAACCAGCTTTTGTTCTGTTCTACCTTCGAGTATTACCCCCTTTATGTCGAGAATATTGTAGGAATTGCACCATCTCTCACGAATTCTTAACGCAGTGATACTTCTCGCCATCATTGCTCATTCCTCAGTTCCGTGTCGTCACGACCGGAATGCCGACAGGTGAACTATGATGTGTGAAATCTATACTCCTAGCAACTCCGTTGCTTGGTAGTTAAAGGACAATAATTTCATCCTTAGCGTGTTGGTTACTGAATCACATCCTAAGGTTGATCGTGCTACCCAGTCCTTATTCCCGGTGCACTTTTCGATCAATGAGTTAGGATAGTGTCAGTCCTTGCTTATTCGGTCATATCGTCTTGCTCTGAAAAGCAAGATCGTTCTCGAGCTTAGTAACATATCGGTGGTTCGTGATGTTCCGAATATCTTCTCGGAAGTGTCACCAGGTTGCCACCTGACCGCTATGTTGAGTTCGTGATCAAGTGGGTCTCTTGTAAACCACCCCTTCTCCAAGAATCCGTGCTGGATACCCCTGAGCTAGTTGGTTAAGCAAAACAACAACTTGGAGAGTTGGAAGATAAAAGCTTATCTGACTTAGTTTATCACTAAGGGATATCTTTTTGTGTGTGTTGAAGATAGATGATATCTTCATCGATTGGTCCCTGTGATCAGTTGTTGGACCTATTCTCATATTAAGACTTTGATTTGAGTATGGGCTATCATCAAGTCAAATCAGAACCAACGATGTTCATAATGTTGTCTTACTCGTGGTTGATCCCTCGAGCATACACCATTATATCTTTTGGGTCTGACCAATGCTATCACTTGTTCACATAATTATGGAATTCCATCTCCATGGAAACCTGGATGAAATGTTGTTGAGCCCATCAGCAACACTGCTACCTTCTCCATGACTCGTGTTGAACATCCAGCTAGTATTGGAAACTTTATAAGCATTATCTTCGTGTTCCGTTCATGAAGCATATGTTGGATGAAAGAAGTGACTTACTCTAATTCATGTGCATTAGATGCAAGTTGCCGCCGTGAATTCGAGAAAGTTGTTTTGCTTCCTCTGGAATCATCCCAAGTCAGTCATGCATATGTGCGAAGTATACCGTGGTTTGGAGACTTGCAACCTTCATTCTATATGTATCCTTAGCACACCAAGCCACTAACTGACTTGTTTAAGGAAAAGGAGTTCCTTCATAAGAGCTAATCCGGACTTATGAAAGGACTTCGATATCCTCGTTGATGGTTCCCAACCAGAACTCGGTAGTGTTTTATTATAAGACTACCATGTGATCATGCTTGTCTGGGACAACGTGCTCACATGTATGTAGCAGAACCAGCTCATGTTTTGGAGCTTGCTATCGTAGTTCATCCCCTGAGAATCTTGCAACGTCTTCTCGTCGATTTGTGTTGCAAACCTTAATTTTCTTTCTAGACTTGATGAAACCAACTAGACCTGGTTTCTAGACTGAAACCAACTAGATCTGAATCTCAGGCAGATATGATGGTTGGAACATTTCCCAAGAATTATAATAGTGCCCTCTCGATAACCGGTAAAGTGGATGTCGTGGCCAACACATCCAGCCGGAAGGCCTATTATTGTAGTATCTTGATTGAGGAAGTTGGCCACCTCCCCATAAGGATTTCCTAGGATTTATTCCACTAGTTATTCCCTATGGATTCCTGCGCACCCGAAGTCCGACCTTTACTTGATGTTCTAGATATCAAACCATATCTATGAATGGGTTACGCTAGCACATCAAGGAGAACATTAGAAGCGGAGTGCTAAATGTCTCTCGGTCGATCATCCAGATTTTGTTCCCTTGGCTTCGCCAAGGTGAAATCTGGGAAAGTGTTGTCCTCCTTTGCACCTGCATCCTCCATCACCATTCATCATGGTAGTATGATGTGTTGCCAGGATCCTCGACATGGATGTTGGTAAAACCTTGATGTATATGGAAATGCTCAAGTTCTTGAAATCACGCTCAGTCACTCGGTTATATCCTTGGTATCAACTGGAATATGCCTTCCATTTGCCGAGTTGTTCTATAACCATAGTTTCCTTTCCAAATTGAGTGTGCCATTCTTTTGAATTCTTTCGAACGATCGATTGTGATTGCCTTAGGCTGGCATAAAGAGTTTCAATGATATTTATATCAAAAGTAATTCTTTTTGCCACTTCAGGGAATATTTCTACGAGCCACCTTCCCTAAGGTGCCTCGTTATGGAGTCATGGCAATTATCTCCTCGCTACTTTGAAACCATGCACCGTCTTATTCAGCGTGGAATTGTGTTTATCAACTTGAATCTTCGTTCTCTGTTTCACTTCATCCCTCTCTCGATGTATGTGTTGAGTCTCAGCTCAAGAGATACTCAACGTCGCATTCCGTGAGTTGATCGTGAGTTGCTCGATCTTTAAGGAGATCGATTTCTATAGAGTTTTCCCTTGTCGTCATCGTGTTGGATGAAGATCTCGAAAGCAAAGACGTCAACATTAATTGAAGCAACGGATCAACATCTTCGCGAAGAGCAATTGGATCATGAAGATGGTGTTAGCTTGTGTCCCTCTGTCTTCTTACCTCACGTCTTGAATCTCGGGACGAGATTCTTGTTTAGTGGGGGTGAGTTGTCACAGCCCTAGAATTGCTTGTAGTTAGTTGCATGAAAGCATTCATGTCATCATGTCTAATTCAAATGAATTTGAATTGGGGATGACCAAACCCTAGCACCAAATGAATTCAACTAGGTTCAAAATAAAAATATTTTCATTAAACCCAAAATGCCCTTCAAAAATGTTCATTATTTATGGAAAAAGGTTAAAACCTTTACCAGAGGTCATGCACATTTTTCCAAGGCATTTATGGTCTTTGAAATTAATTCAAACATATTTGAATTGGAGCTATTTAAATGCTATATACATTTTAGGTGCTCCAAAAATGTTGGAAATTGTTATGGGTCACTGGAATAATTCAGACAGTACCCCTAATTATTTCCAGGATTTTATAAAATGGTTTAGTATTTTACTAAATCAAAACAAAACAAATTAAACTAGAAAACAGAAACAATTAAGTAAGAGAGAGAAGGCCACTGGGCCCCTCACCTGGACATACCTCGCGCCCCACCATGGCCCAGGAGCTGGCCCAGCCCACCAGAGCCGCCACCGTCTCCCACCTCGCGCCAGAAGGACGCCAGAGGGACGCCGGGCGTGTGGTCGCCGCGCGCGAGGCCACCTCCTGCTTCCGCCGCTTCTGGACGCCTCCACGAGTGCCACGGCACCTCCCCGACCCCCTCTCACTTCTCCCTCACTCGCTGCACTCCCTCCCCTCCCCTGTCTCTCTCCCCGCAGCACCACCGAACGGAGCCGTCGCCACCGTCGCCGTTGCCGTGGCCACCGGCCACCCCTCGCCCCGCCGATGAGTCCACGAGCTCCGCCTCGACGCCTTGAAGCTCCCCCTCAACGCGAGCATCGCCGGACGCCCTGTCGCCTCGCCATCGACCCGTCGTCTCCGCGCACGGCCGTGCATCGCCGCCGCCAAATTCCGACGCCGTCCGTGCCTCCCCGAGCTCGCCGAGAACCTCTTCGTGACCGCGGTGAGCACCCGGTCATTTCCCCCCTAACCCTGCTCCCCGTTTGGTTGCCGTAGCACCGTTCCCCACGAGCACCGAACCACGCCGCCGCCCGAGCTTCTCGCCGCCGTGGCCACAGTCGTCATAGCTCCCAACCGAGCACACCCACGTACTCACCGCGCCGCGTAGGTGCCGTAGGAGCTAAGCACGCCACTCCACGGCCACCGCAGCCCCGTTCCCGAGTGCGCCCGAGCTCCGGCCGCCGCGGTCGAGCTCCTCGCCATCGCCTCCGGCCACCCCAGGCCCGAGTGGCGCCACCGCCCGACGCGCGCTGGTCTGGGCTCTCGAACGAGCCCAGCCACGCTGCGAACGGGGCACCACAGCCCGCGCCCGAGTGCCCCGCCGCGTCTGGCCTCGCCGGCGTCACGACGCCGGTGGGTTTAACCCTGCTTGACCGGGGTTTGACTTCCCCCTGACCCACTGACGTGTGGGGCCAGCCCCTGTTAAAAGTTTGAATTTGAATTTGAACCTTGAGTTCAAATCAACCCAAACCTTTCTGTTGCTAGTTGCATTAGGCCAAATCATGTCATATTGCCATGTCATAATCATGCATCAGAATTTTTGCATTGCATTGATTGTGCTCTTCCTTGTTTGCCGGTGATTGTCCCCTCTCGATAGCCGTGATTCCGACGACGTGATCGATGACACCGATGAAGAACTATAATATCTTCAGAAGTGCCAGGCAAGCAAAACCCCCTTGTTCATTCCGATACAATCCCATTCTCTCGCTCCTGCTCTCTTCTACTGCATTAGGACAATCGATTCAACTGTTACATGCTGCGGTAGTTGAACCCCTTTTCCTCTGCATGACTTGTCATTGCCACAGTAAATAGATGAAACCCACTAGCATGAGTAGGAGTTGTTGGAGCCCTGATGTGCCTACTCATTCATGCTTGTTTGTCATGCCTGCTACTGCTTAGAGTTGAGTCGGGTCTGATTCGTCGGGGATGAATTGGAATGGTGATGAACATGTCCTACTGTGTGTGAGCTAAGTGTGTGAACACGATTTGGTAAAGGTAGCGGTGAGAGGCCATGTAGGAGTACATGGTGGGTTGTCTCATTGAAGCCGTCCTCAGGAACTGAGTTCTGTGTTTGTGATCCATGATACAGTTACTACCACGCATTGGGCCCGAAACCAATGGACCCTCTCAGCTTCTTAATCACCCTTGTCCTCTGTCCAGGAGTTGCAAGTAGTTTCTGGTGTTTGTAGTATGCTGGAGGCCGTGGACAGCGCTGACCGAGGGGTGGGCTGTGATGCGGTAGGCACGTGGCACGGTGTACCGGGCGCCCGTTTGGTGTCTCGGGAACCCTGCACACATCGTTCGGGGCCGTATGTGGAAACCTCGGCCGGACTCCCTGCGGATGGAACCTGAATAGGCGATAAACCTGGACTAGAGACTTGAGTGTTTAGGTAGGCTGTGGCCGACTCCCTCGCCAGGCTTCCGCTTGAAGGTTGCCGAGGTACACGACGTGTACATGGTGGTAAGTGGCGAGAGCGTGTGTGACGAAGTACACCCCTGCAGGGTTAACATCATCTATTCGAATAGCCGTGTCCGCGGAAATGGACTTCTGGGTTGCCTATAACAGTTCATAGACAAGTGAAAGTGGATACTCTAAAATGCGCAAGATAAGCGTGAGTGCTATGGATGGCGTTCTCGTAGGGAGACGGGAGCGGGTCCATAGTGGAGTATTGATTTGGTGAATATGTGGACTCGTGTGCGCCACCTCAAAAGAGTTGCTTGCAGTCGTAGTTAGGATAGCCACCGAGTCAAAGCTGGCTTGCTGCAGTTAAACTCCACCACCCCCTTTGTTGATACCGATGCATATGTAGCTAGTTCTGATGTAAGTCTTGCTGGGTACATTTGTACTCACGTTTGCCTATTTTATGTTTTGCAGAGAGACGCCAGTCTCGCTAGTAGTTTCGTGTGGACTTCGACGTTTAGCTTGATACCTCAGCTACGATCTTGTGCCCTCGGCAGGATCTGGTAGATAGTCAGGCTTCTCAGCCTTTTTCATTTGTAGATGTCTGTACTCAGACATGTTAAGCTTCCGCATGTGCTTTGACTTGTATGCTCTGAATGTTGGGTCATGAGACCCATGTTTGTAATATCTGGCTCTTCGGAGCCTAATGAATAAATACTCTGAGTCGTAGAGTCTTGTTGTGATGCCATGTTGTATTTGCACATATCGAGCATATTGTGTGTATGATTGAAATGCTTGGTATGTGTGGGATCCGACAACCTAGTTGTTTATCCTTGGTAGCCTCTCCTATGGGGAAATGTAGTCTTGTGCTCCCATGAGCCATAGTAGTCCGCTACAGCCCGGTTCACCGGAGTCCTGCTAGCCCAGCACTACTGCTCCGGAACACTTGACTGGCCGGCATGTGTTTCATATCGTTCCTGTGTCTGTCCCTTCGGGGAAATGTCACGCGGTGACATCCGGAGTCCTGCCTAGCCTGCTACAGCCCGGGTTCCCGGAGTCCTGTTAGCCCAGTGCTACAGCCCGGATTCGCACGCTGCTGACCGACACGTTCGATGTTGATTCAGGTATGCCTGTCCCCATACGTTAGTGCCGCTTTGGGTTCACGACTAGCCATGTCGGCCCGGGTTCTCTGTCATATGGATGCTAGCGACATTGTCATATACGTGAGCCAAAAGGCGCAAACGGTCCCGGGCCATGGTAAGGCGACACCCGTGGGGGTACCGTGCGTGAGGCCGCAAAGTGATATGAGGTGTTACAGGCTAGATCGGTGTGACTTGGAATCGTGGTCCCGACAGGATACCACCATCATTTTGCACAACATCCACAGCAGTGCGGCCGTTCCCGTAGACCCCTTCTCCACCATTGGGATTGGCCTTCCGGACTGGCTGGGTTTGAATATGTATGATGACGCCAACATGAGATTGAAGAAGATGGCAATTGCAGACCCGCCGACAAAGCGACGCGGCTACGAAGATTACTATTCATCGCGGTGTTTGACATAAGGATTGCCATCAATACAAGAGGCAGTAACAGCAGACAGGGTAGAGGCTGGCGCATGTTGGCCGCGACAAATTTGTACCCCTACACGTTCGAAGACGCCGTGTTCCATCTAGGCCGCATCTTCGCTGACAAGCCAGGGGACTTGTTTCATCTGGTTGCCATCCTACGGTACGGGAGATTACAAACGGAATGCACAAACCATCATTTGCATCCCTAACGGTACTCCACAATTTTGCAGGGACCAGTCATCCCCCGATCAAAATAAGATCGCCGATCCTGGATGTGCATTTGCATCCGCGATCCGGTCTAACCTGGAACCTTGTAGCTACTTTGGCATATTGGGATCAACTATCTTAGCAGTCGTTACCCATGGTACCATTGATGTGCAACATGGTCACACAATCTACCACGATCGGACCGTCACCATCTACCCAGGTATTCCATTTAGTATTATATTTTTAACCCTCTCGCCTTCTCTTTCGTTGTTGTACTACTTACTAGTACTAGTAGGAGTACTTTTTACCTTGGAGGACGCGTATAGCTAGCTAGGCCCTTGAAGACTTGAACCCACTAGCTGCCACCATTTTTGTTTTTCCATGTCTTACTATCTCATCCATGTAGCCAAGAGTGGCTATATATAATAAGCCGGTTATTTTACTTCCTCTATACCGGAGTAGTACTATTTGCTGCACAGTATTACTGACCGCCATATTTGAGCACAATTATTATGCATGGACCTTGACTGTGTATGTCAACATGTCTCCAGATCTGAGATGCCGCATGTACCACATGAACGGCACCGAGTTCGACCCCCGTGATGCTACGTGGGTGCCGAGGAACACTCTTGGAGAGTACTCGCTTTTCATTGGGGAGAGCTACCCCATTGTGAAGCGGATGCCACCTTCCATGCACGACACCGAAGGCCTGCCGTTCATGAAGCATGGTTTTCTCTTTAATGTGCACCGCCGCATGAACGACATTCTGGGACGCGCTATCCCTGATTTATGCCGCTTCAGCTTGGATGAGTCTCCATCGTGTGGAACCGGACTAGAAAGTTGTGACAATGATTCCCGCTGTCCACCGCTATGGATCATGCCATCCATGAAGAACACCTAGGACTGGAACCTGGAGGAGGACATGTAGCCCATCTATAACGTGTAAGTGGGGTATGGTAAATTGTGAACGGTAGCGCTGTGAATATATGTAGACTAGTTGTGCACAAATTCATCACATGAATTGGAGATGAACTTGTGTGGCTTACTGGCATTTGTCCTTTAGAATTTATTACTAGTAAATGTGTTATGTGTACGTGCAACTTGTGTGGTTGTTGCACGGGCTCCAACACGCTCTCTGAGAAAAAAAGGTGGCACAGATTTGGATATAGGTGACGTGGTGACATCATGCAGTAGCATCGTTCGATATAGTTGTAGTATACTCCTACTAGGATGACAACTCCAATAAATCCTAGCACTTGGCTCTTTGCCTCTTCCGGAGGTTCAACAGTTCGTACTCATGTGAACCTTGCACTTGGCTCTTCACCTCTTGGGAAGGTCCAACAATGATGATACTACAGTACAATATCCTTCTGGCAATCTGACACCGATTGAACTGTTGCACGTCCACCGCGAGGGCGAGGGCGAGCGAGAGGGAGAGGGGGAGGGCGCTGTAGTCAAAACCCTATCCTCGTCTTGCAAGCCACCGCGCGCGTGGGCGACAGAGAGGCGTAGTAAGCAAGCTTCTCCTCGTTCGGTGAGTTTACGGGACACATCAAAGCAGTACTAGTACTAGTCCATACTGCGTCTTTTCCGGTTAATATGGCTTAATTTGAAACGAGAAAAATACACTGGCGGTCAACGTATGTAACAATACACTCTTTACGGTCACTATATATAGATTTGTGGTGATTATATGATCACTAGCTCATCGCAGAGCACCATATTGCATCCTACTGACCGGCCACATAGTCGACATGGCACTTTGTCAACTGGTTAAATTGTCACCTGGTTTCTCGGTCCCACCTGTCAGTTGGCAGAGCAAGAAATGAGTTAAACAAAACTTTACGCAGGCGTGACAGGAGTCCAACCCTTGCGTGCGAACCACCCTGGCTGTGTATGTGAGTGCATGCACGTGTACTCCCTCGGTCTTCCAACAAAGAGTGTACATCGGCTAAAAAGCAAAGACTGTACATCTACACTTCCAATGCATTTAGCCTTTAATCTAAATCGATATTGATTGACTAATGCACCAACTTTTGCTCTAGCTATAGGCTACATGTCTATCCTTAATTACAGCATCCAACAACCTTCATTTAATCTTCTTCTCTCAATGGTTGCATGCACACATAAGTCTGCTACATTTGGGCGTTAATTATGCCCTGTTCAATGCGTAAATCTCTAAATGTACAATCTTTCACGGACGTAGGGAGTAGGTTGAGCACGTGAGCGTGAGCGTGTGTGTTGCGTCGTGTGCTGTGTGCCGCATGGGTGCGTGAGTGTTGCGTTTGTCCATGTGTACGTGTGAGTGTTGCATGTTGCATGCGTGCATGCATGCATGAGGCTTTTACTCCCTCCCATTGACATGTTCATATTTCAAGCTTCCTCTGTTCCCTCCATATGGTGATACTCCCTCTGTTCCCAAATACGGAGTAAAAGCTTCCCTCTATTCCCAAATACGGAGTATTTGTCTTTCTAGAGATTTCAACAAGTGACTACGTACGGAGCAAAATGAGTGAATCTACACTCTAAAAGACAATATTTAGGAACGGAGGGAGTAGCAAATAAACATTAAGTTCTCTTGTTTTCCCCTCCTTGGTCATGGTGCACAACCAAAGATGACTTATTCACCTGGATGGAGGGAGTAGATGGTCAAAGTTTGACACAAAATTAATGCATTGGTAAACATAATTTTTTGAGGAAAACGAGTGCATTAATTGAGTGTTTTTGCAAAATTCAAAAATTATTCCACCACTCATCATCTACCTTGGTTGATGAGATTTTTGAATTGAGCCCTATAAACTGGAAAGGAGGTAGTACTAGTACTCCTACATTATTGGCGCCGGGTGCCATGGCCAGTGTTTCATCTTGTTGGACAGGATGAGGCTACTTCCAATGCATCGGTGCTTAGATGGGGTGCTAAGCACATTAAAAACTTTAGCAACTAAAGCTCCCAATGCATAGTAGGTGCTTAACTTGTTGGTGCTAAGCATCCTTTATTTAATGATTTTGTAACTAAAGTTCTTCATGTGTTGGTGGGATTCTTCCATTTAAGTCTTTTTTCTATGTTCTCGCGCTTAGTACTGGGGTCACCACACTTATCTCTCTCCTCTTAATTACCTTGCCACATCAGACTTTTTGCCCACATGACAGCCTTAGCACCTGTACAAGGCGGAGCATTGGGAGGGGCCTGAGCATACAGGCATAGGGATACTGTAGATAGGAAGTCTTGGCGATCCATTATTCCCCATCTCAGTCAGAGAGAACTATTCAACTAGTCTTCACAGTGAAGTGACAATACACGTTGCAGCAGATGGGACACTTATTAATAAGCTGAACAAGCATGTTGGTGTTACTAAATTAGCATTACCCTGTACTGCCATCATGTTTGCCAGTGGAGCACGCTTCCACTAATACGACTACGCATCTCTCTCCTCCATTAACTGACATATGAGCCCTCTTGAGGTAGACCCACATGTCATCGGCGTAACTATTTACACTCCGAAGGACGGTATATCCTGGTAGTAGTACTAGTAGAATTGAGATTTAATGCACTTTCTTCCCCGTCTTTCACTCTTCTTCCTCCTCTCTTCTTCTTCCTCCTCTCTTCCCCATCATCGGCCGCACACCATTTCCCCCCGCTCACTACTCGCCCGCCCGCGCCATCTTCCTTGGTAGCTCGTGCGTACCATATCCCCCCGCTCACTGCTCCACCACACACGCCATCTTCTTTGCTCGCCCGCCCGAATCTACTTCCTCGATGGCTCGCAGGCACCGAAAACCCCAGTCACTCAGCGCCCTAAAAAACCTATGGCAGAACTGACTGACATGCAGAGCTGCAATTGGAATTCTCTCCCCAATGTTCTCTTGGAGTAGATCTGTAATCGTATGGACCTGCTCAGCACCGTCCGTCTGGCCGCATGCTCGGTGTCTTTGTACCATCTACTTGTCTGCAACCGGCCGACTCTTTTCAAGACACCCTGCTTGCTGATGCCCGATCCTCGCAGATGGCCCAGACACAGACTTGACGATCCTACGTAGGTTGCCGTGGTGCCCCTCGACATGCTACCAATACCCGTCCACCTGTCCATCATGTGCGGCCAATACTGGGCGGGCATGAAGGCCAACTGGATCATCCTCATCCACCAATCTGGTAGTACGTGGCGTCTCATGGATATCTGCACCCAGCGAGAGATCACCCTTCCATCGTTGGATACCACCGCCATCGAGCCTCGCGGCCCGCCGGACATTCCTGCCTACTACGCACGATACGCGTCGAGCTTTTGGCTCGACCTCTGTTTGCTGAAGGTTGTAATCAGCGAAGTTCCCACACCATCAGAAGACTACATGGATTACAAGCTCATTGCCGTGTTCAACATGGGATTAGTCTATCTGGAATCCAGTTGCCATACATGGTTATGGCTCATCATCAATCCTCTTCAGCCAACATTTATGTCTGATGCTATAGTGCATGATGGCATCGTTTACGCGGTTGACGCACAGATTGGTTGCCTATACTGGTGGAATCTATCGTCGTGTAATTGTTCTATCTCATCTCATCTTTACCTTATGATACAGCTGCCTGTTCATTTTTACAAATTTAGAATATATACTATGTCTATAACCACATCATTGCTATATGTTCCTCTCATTTCCTAGATTTTTATGACCACACATGTTATTGTTAGAGTTGATATGAGAACAATTGGCATCTAATGATTGTTAGAATAGATATTATGAGTATAACCTCATGATTGCTATATGTTACTCTCATTTCCAGGATTTTTATAACAACGCATGTTATTGCTTAGAGTTGATATGATAACTGTAGTAAGTGCTATGGTAGAATATGAGTAGGCCCTGTCATATCTGTTTTCCTCTCATTGTTACATGATGTTTGAACCATGATATATTGCTAGAATATGAAAGCCATTGGCTTATTTTTTTAACTTGGGGTATGATTATGACCACGGCATTGCAATTCTCTGTCTATGATATGTGTCACTGTTATAATAATCTTAATTCCACACATACTCTGAACATGATTGTTTATTTTTGTCCTTTTGGTCTCCAATTTGAATTGTTGCAGCAGACGCAAATGCGCTGGCCTTCATGATTCCAGGACCTGGAATCATACCAGCCGATGGGTGGTGGTTTATCGCTCGTTCAGCTGACGGCGGTCATTTGATGCTCATTTGCACGTACCAAATTGACCAAACCATTACATCAAACCACATGCAGTACAATGCCTGGGGCGTTCGTGACATTGATGGCTATGGCTGCTTCGTGTTCGAGAAAGATCCCAGCTCCGTTGGGCCAGGCGTATTCAACTGGAGGCGGGTTTACAGCCTCGGCAACCACTCCATGTTCCTCGGGCTCAATTATCCGATCATCCAACCAATCATCGATCATATCACCGGTGATGATTACCGTGCTATGCAACTTCCATTCGCCAGGGGGAACTGTGTTTACACATCATACCATGGGTTTCATGAATCACCATATCCAGAGATTCGTCGACACAACTTGTTGCCAGATAATCTTCAGTGTGTGAAAGGCATCAAGCTTCCATGCGATGGATGGCTTTTGCAAACCCGACATGCGGCGATGTGGTTCATGCCAATAGCAAATATGCACAACTTGATTCGTACTGATATCTAGACTGAGCCATGTATCCTGCTGCTGTAGCAGACCCTCTTTTGTTGGATATTATGTACTGTTGTTAGTTTGAAGCACTCCTCTGGTTTGAAGGATAGATACCTTTCTGGGATCAAGTGCATCCTAACTCACCTGCATAGGATGTAATATATATATATATATATATATATATATATATATATATATCAATTAGGCTTCAAGTGCGTACTTGTTGGTGAAGGTGTTGTCCAATGGGAATTATATTTTGTATTACTCATGTAGCCTACAAAGTCCGTCGCACAGCCTTGTAACTTCTTACTCCATTTCTAAATTTGTACTAGTCCTCTATACCGTATATTGCACTACATGTACTACTACCTCCCTCCTGGTTTATTGGTCCCCTTCGCAATTTGTGTCAAATTTTGACCATAAACTTCACTAACTAAATGTTAATGCATGTCACAAAAAATTATATCGTTTTATTCGTATTTGAACATAGTTTCCAATGGAATAATTTTCGGTGACATGCATTGACATTTTGTTAGTTAAATCTATAGTTAAAATGTGATACTAAATACGACTAGTAAGTACTCGTACAGTAGCAGTACTAGTATACGTCGGTCAAATTATTCATCATGTGCTCACATTGAATTGACGTGACAACACGCTGCGCGTGAGGTGACTCAAGAATCCCGGCGGCGTGTTCGGGTATTGTGGACTTCAGATTTGGTGTACTACCACTTATCGGTCGAAATATTTCATCATTCACTTAATACAGTCGATTGATCATACATTGAGTACCATATAACTTAATTAACCGATGCAACTCCAAGAAGGATTGGCTGGTGCTGCCAACTGGCGTCATGTTCGATCCCACGGATTAGGAGCTGATCGAGCACCTTGAGGCCAAAGTGCGTGCTGACAGCACGAGATCTCACCCTCTCATTGATTTGTTCATACCAACCATCGACAACGAGCACGGAATATGCTACACCCATCCTGAGAAACTTCCAGGTAAGACACCGATCGGCCGTCTACTTGCACAAACATATTCCTTTGTTTATAGCTCTATTTTTATTTTTAGACGCGGACCTAGTGAAGCAATTACAATTTGACAATTAAGAAAAAGTGAAACAAGTGACTGCAACATGCCAAAGATGTTATGAAAATGCCAACTACGTACACTAAATCCTGTATTCGACAATACTGCAGGTATCACACTGAGTGGCCTAAGCAAGCATTTCTTCCTGTGCAATTCCAGGGCATTCAAAAGGGGCACGTGGACGCGTCGCAAGATTTAGTCGGAGTGCGGCATGCACGCGATGTGGCACAAGACCGGCAATACCTTGCCAGTGATGGTCAATGGTCGGCAGACGGGCAGCAAAAAGGCTATGCTGCTGCACACCAACAAGAACTTCGACCATTCCCGCAAAAAAAGAACTTCAACTAGCAGAGGACCTACTAGGTGATGCACCAGTACCACCTCAGGGACCTGGAGCAAGAGAAGGAGCGGGAGCTGGTCCTCTGCAAGATTTTCTACCAGACAAACACTAGGGCCAGGACTAAAAAGATTATAAGTTAGTTTGGTATTGGTACTTGTACTACCTTGTCGTCCGCAAGTTGGTATTGCTGTTAACGATCTTTCGATATGAACTTGGCATTTGCTTCCAACCATCATGCCGAGGGTCGACGTGGATATAAAGTTGAATCATTTGTTTCAAAATGAATTTTCAACCACTTTATTTTTATTTGATGGGTAGCATAAGCACATGCCGTTCGAATTCCCAGTTCTCCAAATTTTTCGAAATAAGTGCATGCACTTATTATCATGATGAAAAAACAATATACCTCCTGCATCCCAGTTATCAGTCCGTACTTGCAGAATTTTCTCGTTTATTGAGGAGGTATATTGTTTTGTCAGGTCGAGCAAGTTTCAACTGGGTTGTAGACTGCCCAGGCTTGGGTTTGTTTTTAACATGCCCAGCCCATGACGACAATGGGGCACAAAGATCCTGCAGGTATCTACTGGCCTCTGGCCCTCCAGCATTAGTTACATTTTGTCTTACAACATCCGCAGGCAGTTTTTTTACTGAATCAAACACACAGCCCAGTTATATTTTCCTCTTGAAACGCCATGTCCTACTTCCGTTTTCTAATCTCTACCTATAGTTTTACTAGTTCATATACATGTATCATTATATTGAAAATACATAAAGTTCCCTTTTCATATTTACATCCTTATTTTTGTTGTTGTTTTCCCTCCTAGCGCTGATTTTTTACCACTGGTTTTCCCTTAAACCAACTCAATTGTCCCACGTCTTGTTTGCTTACAAAAACAAAACGATTTTTTTGGCAAATCAATAAGTTCTTAAAAAATGCTTATCATTTCGGGATTACAACAGTTCGGACTACACCGAAATATGCAAAATAAGGTTGAACTTTTTGACCATGGTCCTGGGCAGAAAATGGGCTGTAATAAATTACTTAAGAATTAGCGAATGGGCTGAAACTATTTAAAAAATAGCAAATGGGCTCTATGTTGTCTGCCACAGATTTGGAGGCTGGCTTGTGGGCCTACTAAGTTCATGCGTACACAAGGTTTCTCAAAAAAACTTAGTCAAACATCGACTCTACCAGCGTCAGACCGTTAGATGTCAATCTAACGGCAATCATGCTTCTTCAGTCTCTGATCTTCTTGCTCCAGCCGCCCAAACCACCGCCGGCGGAACCACCTGCTCCCGCCTCCCGTGGCCGGTTGTGCTGCCGGGCAGGCCTCACGGCCCCACCATACTCGTATCCCTGGCCTGGCTATCCCTCCACTCACCCACATCTCCTGTTATTTTCCAGCGACGGAAGCTGAACCAGTCAACCCTCGTAATACCCACTGTGTGGGAAGCCACTGCCGTGTCTTCCCCGGCTCCGTGTCGTTCCCTTCGTAGGCCTCGCTGTCGTCCACCGCCTTGGTGCTCTCGGCGCGGCGTTGTAAACGTGGTCAACGAACGACATCCATCGGAAGTGGACTGTACGTGGAGAGGCTGACAGTTGGGTCCACGGCCGCACGCAAGGAAATGCCTCCTTATTACGTGAAAAATAATGATTCTTGCACCTGACATCTGGGACCAACTGAAAGGGCCTATGTATTTCGCGAAAAAACGTTCCCGCCACTAACAGCTCGGACCCACCAGCTATATCTTCGCACGCCTGGAAGTGCTTCCTTATTACACACAAAAAAATGAATACCCCCTGCTAGCTGGGACCCACCATATTTGAGGCTGACTTGTGGGCCTACAAAGTTGATGCGGACGGAGGGCTTTGTCAACTAGTCAATATGAACGATTCTAGCTCCAGTGACCGTACGATGTCCATCCAACGGCCGTAGTCCTTCTTCAACCTCTAGTCTTCTTGCTCCAGCTGCCCAAACCAGCGCCGGTGCCGCGTGCTCCTACCTCCCATGGCCGGCTGTGACGCCGCGGAGGCGTCCCACCCCCTACTACTCCCACTGCTGGCCAGGCCATCCCTCTACTCATCCACACCCCCTATTATTCTGCGGCGACAGCAGCCTCACACCGCAGCCGAACTAGTGAACCCTAGTACTCCTCTCCGCGTGGGCATCCATTGTCGCGTCTTCCCTGACTCAGTGTCATCCCCTTCTTAGGCCTCGCCGTCGTCCAACGCCCTGGTGCTCTCGGTGCGGCGTGGTCAATGTGGTCGACGAACGACTTCCAGCGGAAGAGTACTGTACGTGGAGAGGCTGACAACCGGGTCCACGGCCACAGCAAGGAAGTGCCTCCTTATTACGCAGAAAATAACGATTCCTCCACCTGACAGCAGGGACCCACCGGACGGGCCATCGTATTTCTAAAAAACATTTCCCCCCTGACTGCTGGGACCCACCAGCTACATCTTAGCACGCAAGGAAGCGTGTCCATATTACAGGCAAAAAAATGATTCGCCCCCCGACTGCTGGGACCCACCAGCTACATCTTCGCACGGGAAGAAGTGCCTGACAGTCGGGACCCACCTAGTCGAAGCGTACGTAGCGTTGTCATTCTGGTCGTGAACGTGTACATACATAATGGTCGATGTAGAGGCGCGCACGTGTCGTAGTAGAAGCGCGCACGTGGCATGTACACATACGTATAGCGGCCAGGGTACAAGAAAGTAAATACGGCCACGTACATACATACGGGCGGGGTCTCGAACTCCTACTCGCGCATACGTACGGCCAGGGCTCGTGTACATGGCTGGTTCGGAACGGAGAAACTGCTCATCGTCGTGTTCATGGGGAGGCAACAAAATGCGTCGTGTGCATCGGGAGGCAACGGAACATGTGCTGTTCATCAGGAGCCAACCGGCTTGGATGGAACAGCCGATGGAAACGAGGCCTGGCGTACCGCAGAACGAAGGAAACGGCCTTGTGTTCGACCGGCCACGGTCGAAACAGGATCCTGTTCATCGGGAGGGGTCTGGCGTACCGCAAAACGGAGGAAACAGACTTCTCTTGCTCAAAACGGGGTCCTGTTGATCGGGAGGGGTGTGGCGTAGCACAAAACAGAGGAAACGGACTTGTGTTGGAGCACTATGGTTGAAACGGGGGTCCCGTTCATCATGAGGGGTGTGGCGTACCGCAAAACGGTGCTCCATGGGATACTGTTCATCTCCACCGTCGACTGCCTCCACGGGCTACTCTTCATCCACCGTCGACCTCCTCCATCCTCCACCTGTGATTGTTCGTCCACGGGCTCCTGTTCATCCAGCCTCAACCGTGCACTCCTCCACTGGCTACTGTTCAACCAGCCCTCTCCACGGGGTCCTGTTAAACCACCCCTCCACAGGCTACTATTCATCTAGCCCTCCATCGGCTACTGTTCAACCAGTCCTCCATGGGGTCGTCCTGTTCATCCACCTCTCCACCGGCTCGATCGACCGGGGTCCTTTTCATCCAGCGGCAACACCACAGGTTCCTATTCATCCAACCCCCACCGGGAACTGTTCATCCAAGCCCCCCAACAACGCTCACTGTTCATCAAGAGGCAGCAGGTTCGACCGGCTTCAGTTAGCAGTAGTAGCGAAGGAATCGCTCGATCGGGTTCAGTTAACAGCCATCAATCGATCGCTCGGGTTCAGTAATGCGTAGCCTTCAGTGCAATCGCTCGGGTTCAGTTAGAGCCCAACGCCTCGCTCGGGTTCAGTTAGAGCGCAACACCTCGAACACGCGCGTATGTGTACTGGCGAAACGCGCATCGCTCGGCCCCCGACCTCCCACTGTAACCGGGAACTCCCCGATATTTTCCTCGCCCTCGCTTCTACCACGGGTTTTACCGTCATGCATGTCCCAAAGAATGTCATGCAGCTGCGTCTCCGGCCCACCCAGGACGAAAAGCCCATTTTCTGTCATGATTTTTTGTCATAGAAGTAGGAGCCCACCACATATATGATGATACTTGGTTTTGTCACAATTATTATCATAGAATTGTCATAAGCATGAAAGAAAAAAATTCGTTCGGCCCAAAATGTCATGGATGTGTCTTTTTTTGTAGTGTAGGAGATAAAACCCCCTGTAATTCATTGAAGTATAACAAGGAAATTTCAATCATTCGTGATAATGATTCGCACTGATGATATAATCCATCGAGATTGTAGTGCAATCATTCATGACTTCTGATAATAATTCCAACTGCAAAACAAATGCTTCGAGAGAAATGGTTTACCAGGCGGGGTTATTAACATTACAACACAGAAGTTTTGCATCGTAGCATATACAGTCTTCAAGGCATAAGTTCCAACGCGAAACCAAACCAACATAATGCAAAAGAAGGCAAATCTATTGAAACTCAATGTAATTCTCCCCCTTTTTGTCAACTAGTGTCAAAAAGGTGACAAAGAACATCAGTGCGGAATTGGTGAACTTGATTCACTCTGAGGCATCGCCAGAAGAACTGTCCGAGGAGGTTTTTAATTCGGAGGTAATTGGAAGATCTTCATCGTTAACAGCAGCAGATTTTCCTTCAGGAATGGCAGCTTGAGGCTGAGATGATGAAGGCACATTTGGTTCAGGCACTTGAGTTATACGTGATTGCACATTTCCTTCAGCTGGTTTTTCTGTCGGTGAGGTGCTTTCAGATTCTTTGATTATATTGCAAAGCTTAATATGTTGTAGATCAGTAATTGGCTCTCGAGCAGGTAGTGGAGGAGTACTGTGAGTTTGATAATCTTCAACTAAGAGGCCTTTGTCAATGTATTCATAGAGCTATTTGAGATCAGCATCAAGAAGTTGTTTCTTGGGAAGAATATGTGAAGTAACTTCTAGAGCCGTTTCTTGTTCTCATCAGCAATCACAGGTGTAATTCTTGTACAATTGTTGATAGCATTCAGCTCGGTAGCAATCTGTTCTTTCTCTGGTCGATCTTCAGCAATGCGTTTTAGCAACAGTTGTTGCGTGTGCGACCTGACTTCAAGCTGTGATGGAGGTTGATGAGTAATCATTCGGTTGCGCTGAGGCAGTCGTGGCCCATCGAATCCTTTGTGATAATCTTGAGGGCTTGACTTAGGCGATTTACCCCAAGAAATAGCTTGCATGACTTGCAGGGTGTCCCGAATTGGAGGAATGAAGCTTTTATGGCTCGCCTTTGCCAAAATTCGGTTCTCATGGAATAATCAACCACTTTCTGAATCCATGAGGCATAGACTTTGCGGGTTTTCGAATACTGAGCATAATCTTTCAATATGCGCGGAAACATATCCTTCACATGAAAGAAAAATCTCTCAAAGATGGCATATATTGCATTTCGAAGAACATCTATGATTGCACCATCAGTATTCATCCCAACTATCAGATCCAGGGCTCCGCAGACCCAAGAAGGTTCAAACTCTGGGGCGTGCGCGAAGATCTCAATCTCTCAAGCCTGAAGCTCGTCGCCCTACAACCTAGCCTCGCCGGATTCGCGTGAGCAGGGAAGAAGATGAACACGACAGTTTACCCAGGTTCAGGCCACCTTGCGTTGTAAAATCCTACTCCTGCTTTATGGTGGATTGGCCTCATGAGGGGCTGAGGATGAACAATTACAATGGATGAACAGCCTCGCGAGGGCTATGGTGGTGACGGTGGAGAGGATCTCCTCTTGGTTGGGCTCGGATCCGGAACCTCCTCTATGGTGGTGACTAACCTATATTTATAGTGGCCATGGTCCTCTTCCCTCAAAACTTAGGCGCGAAGGGATCCCACAATGGCCAATTTGAAAGGGGGTAAGAAGTACATCTAATCCTGACGAAAGGTGGTCTTCCCCTGCAAAGCTTCTGGACATGATGCAGCGTTGGGCTCGGTGATGACATCCGTCCTTCTGAGCTCGTGGTCTTGGTCTTGTAGCACCGGAATGGAAAGCTTTGGGGGATTCCTTGGGAACCCGCGTCGGCCCTTGCTCCCTTAGCACCAAAAGGGAAACAGTCTCCTCTAGGCCTGCTGGCACCCACCTGACCATGGTCGTCACGTCTCATGTCATCGCAGCCTCGGGAGGTTAGTTACCTACATAGAAATCTCCACTCCTCGGGAGGCCGCCTGGGGAGGACGCTCCCTCTGGAGGTCTTGCTTTTGTCCGCCTCGTGAGGCCGGGACCCTCACGAGGGTCTTGTCTTGAGAGACTTGTTGCTGAGCCATACCAGGCCGTCGGGGGAGCCACGCCGTGGGCTGCAGGCAGGCAAGTCTGGGTACCCTAGTTCCCAAAACGCCGATAGTAGTCCCCGGGCCCAAGGCACGCTCGGGCTGGCTTTGGGGCGAAGCCAAGGAGCAAGGTCGAAGCGCCATGGGCCCCAATGCCTGCAGGCCAGGTTCGACGTGTGGCACTTGACAACACGCAGACGCCACCGCTCCCCATGTCGTCTCAGCAACCGCCCAGGCTAACAAAAGACTGGCGTCCGCTGCAAAGACTTCATTGCTTCCCTTTGCCTTGCTCCAGATCCCCTTCGCCCAGCCGAAAGCTTCTCTAGATCCCATCGCAACTCCGCCCCCTAGCTTTTCGTACTCCAACGCCGGCGACTCCGCAGATGGCTCCCGGGAAGTCGAAGCCTGCAACGCCAGCCGCAAGCTCCTCCTCCTCTCCTACGCCAGCACTTGTCGCATCCTCCATCGCCGAGGTGGGGCACCTCGACCCCGTGCTCCTGCAGACGGCAAGCGAACACAACGAGTGGGGCGAAACCGTCATTTGGGTTGTCTCCGCCGAGCAGCGGACCTTGGCACGGTCGGTCTATCCCTTGTTCCTCCACAACATCTTCGCGGGGCTCGTCCGCCCCTCTCGGGGTTCTTCGTCGCCGTCCTCAACCACTACCAGATCCATGCCCTGCATCTTCAACCCAACTCCATCCTCCTCTTGTCTGTCTTCACCTTCTAAGGCTAGGCCTTCGTGGGCATGAGGCCCTCTGTGCCACTTCTCCACCATTTCTTCTGCATGTGGCTGCACGATTCGGCGAAACGCTCTGGGTGCATGTCGTTCATCGTGGTCCACAATGGCAATGTGCTTATGAAGGCCGGGAAGAAGGTGGAAGGCTTTCGGCACCGCTGGGTCTTCGTGGACACCAAGGGCCTCAACGAGCGGCTGGAGCTGCCGACCGAGCTGCCCGGACGGCTCGAGAGGTGGAGCCACGAGAAGTTCTGTGACCCCCGGGCGGAGCCCGTCCTGAGAAAGATCACCTCGGGTATGGAGGTCAAGGTGCTGACGGGTGGCATGCTTGTGATGAAGTTCCTGAGGAGACGCCTGGCGCCGCTCCAGTCGCATACGCGCCCCTTGTGGGAGTTCTGGGGCGCAACGAACGAAATCACGCTGGACCCCGGGAGCTTGACGGGCGATAAGCTGGACAAGGCCATGGCCGTCCTGCTCAATGGGGAGCCGGGGAACCTCCCCGAGGCCCATGTCCCACTGTACCTCCGCGGGGACAGGGAGGAGCTGGTCGCCTCCATGCCTGCCTTCAACGAGCTGGGGCTCGTCTCAGCCGAGCGCCTGAACTCTTCCGTGCCAGCATCCTCCGGCAGCAGTGGCGGCAAGGAGGACTCAGAGGAGAACTCAACCTATCTAGTCTACCAGCTCATCGCCCTACAGCCTAGCTCGATTCGCGTGAGCAAGGAAGAAGATGAACATAGTAGTTTACCCAGGTTCGGGCCAACTTGCGGTCTAAGACCCTACTCCTACTTTGTGGTGGATTGGCCTCACGTGGGGCTGAGGATGAACTGCTACAAGGGATGAACAAGCTCGTGAGGTTCAGGGGTGAGGAATCAGTCAACCCCTTCTATGGTGGTGGCTAACCTATATTTATAGTGGCCTCGGTCCTCTTCCCCCAAAAATTAGGTGGGAAGGGATCCCATAGTAGCCAATTTGAAAGGGGACAAGTAGTACATCTTATCCTAACAAGAAGTGGTCTACGCCCACAAAGCTTCTGGTCGTGACGCAACGATGGGCTCGGCGATAACATCCATCCTGCCTTGCTGGAAATCTTGGTCTTGTTGCACCGGAATGGAAACCTTTGCCAGATTCCACGGGAACCGACACCTGTCCTTGCCTCCTTTGCACCAAAGAGGAAACTGACCCCTCTGCGCCCGCTGGCGTCCGCCTAGCCTTGGTCGTCACGGCTTGCATCATTGTAGCCTCATGAGGCTGGATACATGCATAGAAATCTCCGCTCCTCGGGAGGCGCCTGGGGAGGCCGCTCCTTCGGGGGGTCTTGGCGTCGTTCGCCTCACGAGGCTTGGCCCCTCGCAAGGGTCTTGTCTTGGCGGTCTTGTAGATGGGCCGTACCAGGTCATCGAAGAAGCCACGCCGTGGGCCACAGGCAGGCAAGCCTGGGTACCTGTGTAACGCCCACGATGCGGCTATATCTCCCACGTGTCGAGGCACGACTTAGAGGCATAACCGCATTGTGGTATTGTTGCAAGAAGGGTCATCTTCACACAATCCCATGTAATTAACAAGAATGGGATAACGAGACTTGGCTTACAATCGCCACTTCACACAATACATAAAATTAATACATACATCATCCAGAATCCACACATAGACCGACTACGGTCAAATCCAGATGAAAATAAGATAACCCCAAATGCTAGATCCCCGATCGTCCCAACTGGGCTCCACTACTGATCATCAGGATAAGAAACATAATAACGACCACGTTCCTCGTCGAACTCCCACTTGAGCTCGGTTGCGTTATCTGCACTGGCATCGTCGGCACCTGCAACTGTTTTGGTAGAATCTGTGAGTCACGAGGACTCAGCAATCTCACACCCGCGAGATCAATACTACTTAAGCTTATAGGAAAAGGATGGTGTAAAGGTGGAGCTGCAGCAAGCACTAAGCATATATGGTGGCTAACATACGCAAGTGACAGCGAGAAGAGAAGCAACGCAACGGTCGCGAAGCTAGAAATGATCAAGAAGTGATCCTGAACTACTTACGTTCATGCATAACTCAAACCGTGTTCACTTCCCGCACTCCGCCGAGAAGAGACCATCACGGCTACACACACGGTTGATGTATTTTAATTAAGTCAAGTGACAAATTCTCTACAACCGGACATTAACGAATTCCCATCTGCCTCATAACCGCAGGCACGGCTTTCGAAAGATAATACCCTGCAGGGGTGTCCCAACTTAGCCCATCATAAGCTCTCATGGTCAACGAAGGATAAACCTTCTCCCAGGAAGACCCGATCAGTCTCGGAATCTCGGTTTACAAGACATTTTGATAATGGTAAAACAAGACCAGCAAGACCACCCGACTGTGCCGACAAATCCCGATAGGAGCTGCACATATCTCGTGCTCAGGGCACACCGGATGAGACAGGCTACGAGTAAAACCAGACTTTGAGTTTCCCTGAGGTGGCCCCGCAGACGGCTCGGTTCGGACCAACACTCGATGGAGCACTGGCCCGGGGGGGGGGGGGTTAAAATAAAGATGACCCTCGGGCTCGCGAAAACCCAAGGGAAAAAGGCTTAGGTGGCAAATGGTAAAACCAAGGTTGGGCCTTGCTGGAGGAGTTTTATTCAAGGCGAACTGTCAAGGGGGTCCCATAAATCACCCAACCGTGTAAGGAACACAAACTCAAGGAACATAATACCGGTATGACAGAAACTAGGGCGGCAAGAGTGGAACAAAACACCAGGCATAAGGCCGAGCCTTCCACCCTTTACCAAATATATAGATGCATTAATTAAATAAGAGATATTGTGATAATCCAAAATATCCATGTTCCAACATGGAACAAACTTCAACTTCACCTGCAACTAGCAACGCTATGAGAAGGGCTGAGCAAAAGCGGTAACTTAGCCAAACAACGGTTTCCTAGGAAAGGATGGTTAGAGGCTTGACATGGCAATATTGGAGGCATGATATAGCAAGTGATAGGTAGCGCAGCATGGCAATAGAACGAACAACTAGCAAAGCAAAGATAGAAGTGATTTCGAGGGTATGGTCATCTTGCCTGCAAGGTTCTCAGAGTTGTCGAAAGCTTGATCCTCGTAAGCGTACTCAACAGGTTCCTCATTCACGAACTCATCTCCCGGCTCTACCCAAAACAAGAACACAAGCACGGAACCACAATCAATCACGGGAAATGCACAAGCAACATGATGCAAAACATGCATGATACGCCGGGATATGATATGCGATGCGTATGCGTGCTCCGGAGGAAAAATGATGAACAAGGCAGTAACTTGGCAAACCAAGCATGCCACTGGAAAGATGAGATGATTTCGGTCGAATCTACAGGAGATACTTTACAAAATATGGCAGAATCTACAGGAGATACTTTACAAAATATGAACACTGAGCTACGGCTAGATCACAACATAACAGGTTCAAACAAGCATCGCAAAAGTGCAAAAGATATCAGGTTCACAGACTTGTGAAATTACTGGACATGGCTGAAACAACATCAGGTAGCAATGTTCAGAGCAAGAAATCAACATGCTACAGGAACTTAAAATGGCAAAACAAGGCATGGCATGAATCTACTAAATGCATAGAACACAATTCCCTTACTAACCATTAGCCAAAAAGGAACAGAAGATATGATGGCAACCATGTAAACGTAGCAAGTTTCGTTAACAGGTTTCAGACTTAGCAGAAAACAGAGTATGGCAGAAACAGTAATAGGAAGGCATCTTGGTGAGCTTGATGCACTCATCACAAGGTAATGCATGACAAAACAAGTATACCTACAGCAAGATGGCATGTTTATGAAGCAAACCATGGCAAGACAAAATGCATAGCATGTATGGATCAACTACAACAACCTTGGAAAAATTGAATATTATGTTAACCATCTGCCAGGAATATTTTATAGCAAAAGTAGAGTAAGATTAAGACATGCTATGGCACAGGATAATTGCAAACAGGGGCATGGATGGATAGAGCACAACTATGTCTACAAAACATCCTTACTTAACATCACCAAAATGAACATGTATCTCTCTGTAGGCACATGTATACGTAGCAACGAAATAACAGCAGCAACAGACTTGGTGAAATTACTAAGTCCCTGAAACCAGAAACATCACGAAGCCTAGTTTGCATGCTTGTACTAGTCACCACATAGATCACAAAAATACATAGCATACACCTCTGTAAAGATGGCATGGAATAAATAAAAACACATGTAGAGCTCCTACTCATAAGCTGCACACAATAAATGCAACAAAAATAACAAAACATCAAGTTCTGCTAAGTAACAGAAGTTAACAGCATATAGCACTCTTGCACCAGAGATTTGGGCATCAAGAAGGACTCAAATGAACATGGCATAATGGAACAAAATGAAGAGTATCTCGACGCAAACATTTCAATATATTACACGCATGAAACGGAGCTATATGCAGAGAGTTATGATGCAATGAACAGGAGCATATATTGTAAAAATTATCAGGACTGAGGATTTTCTGGGGGAGGGAGAAGTCAACCTAGCAGCGGATCTGGATCGGGTGCTCGGAAGCCGAGGTGGCGGCGCGAGCTCGCCGGAGAAGAAGAGGAGGCGGCGACCGGAGTGGAGAGGAGGGAGATGGCGGCGGCCGGAGACGGGGGCGCGGTCGCCGGAGTCTTCGGGCGCGGGGAGGCGGCGCGCCGGCGTCGGGGCGGACGGTGACGGTCGCGGCGGCGCAGGGAGCTGCGGGGGGCGGGGGCGGGGACGCGCGGCGGCGCCGGCGGGAACGCGGCGAGGACGGCGAGGCGGCGGGGCGGCGCACGGGCTCGGGCGGAGGAGGAGCTCGGGCGCGGGCGATGGGCTCGGCGGGCCCGCCTCGGGCCGGCGGCGGCGCGCGGTGTACGGGCACCACGTGGCGCGCAGAGGTTGGGCGAGGGCGGTGGCGGCTTTCGTCCGGCCGGACCGGACACGTCCGTCGGCGCGCGGTGGAAGAGACTAGGGTTTGATCTGCGAAAAAATTTCGGGGGGAGGTGTGTTTATAGGTAGGGGGAGCTAGGAGACTCCAAATGGAGTGCGGTTTTCGCCCACACGATCGTGATCGAACGACCTAGAGCATGGAAGTGACTTAGAAGGGTTTTTGGGCTGTTTTGGAGGGGGTTTTGCTGGAACACAGAAAAGGACTTTGCGGTTACCCGGTTAACCGTTGGAGCATCAAACGACCTCCAAATGGAACGAAACTTGACAGGTGGTCTACCGGTGGTATACCAAGGCCACTTGACAAACCTCGGTCCATTCCAAGAACGTTTAACACCCGCTCACGAAAAGAAACAAGAGGGGTGCACCGGTGCATGTGGGAGTGCCGGATTGCAAAACGGACAACGGGGAAAATGCTCGGATGCATTAGACGAACACGTATGCAAATGAGATGCACATGATGACATGATATGAGATGCATGGCATGAACAAAATGCAAAATGAAAAAACAAAACCCGACCACGGAGGGAATATCATAACACATAGCCGAAAATGGCAAGAGTTGGAGTTACAAATATGGAAAATTACATCCGGGGTGTTACAACACTCCACCACTACGAGAGGATCTCGTCCTGAGATCTAGGACTGAAAGAACTCCGGATAATCGGAACGGAGGTGGTCCTCGCGTTCCCAGGTGGCTTCTCAGTCGGAATGGTGCGACCACTTCACTTTCAGGAATTTGATTGACTTGTTGCGAGTCTTGCGCTCAGTTTCTTCAAGAATAGCAACGGGATGCTCATGATAAGACAGATCTTCTTGGAGGTCAATCTCTTCGAAGTTGATGGTGCGCACAGGAGTATTGAAGCACTTGCGAAGCTGTGACACGTGGAACACATCGTGCACGTTCGCGAAGTTGGAAGGAAGCTCAAGTTGATAGGCGAGGTCGCCTCTTTTGCCAATGATCTTGAAAGGACCCACGTATCTAGGGGCAAGCTTCCCTTTGATACCGAAACGACGAGTGCCTTTCATTGGAGAGACGCGGAGGTAGACATGGTCTCCGATCTCGAAAGCCAAATCACGGTGCTTGCTATCATAGTAACTCATGTGGCGCGATTCCACGGCTTTGAGATTTTCACGGATGACTTTACACATTTCTTCAGCCTTTGTGATTAAGTCATTGCCAAGAAGTTGGCGTTCACCAGTCTCTGACCAATTGAGAGGAGTACGGCACTTTCTGCCATAGAGAATCTCGAATGGGGCCTTGCCCGAACTCGCTTGGAAGCTGTTGTTATAGGAGAATTCTGCATATGGAAGACAATCTTCCCATTTCATGCCAAAGGAAATGACACAAGCCCTGAGCATATCTTCAAGGATTTGATTGACTCGCTCGACTTGGCCACTAGTTTGAGGGTGGAAAGCTGTGCTGAAGCGAATGTTGGTGCCCATGGCCTTCTGGAAGGAGTCCCAGAACTTAGAAGTGAAGATGCTTCCACGATCTGAAGAAATCAATTGTGGAATGCCGTGCAAGGAGACAATCCTGGAGGTGTATAGCTCTGCCAACTGAGCTGCTGTGATTGATTTTTTGATTGGAAGGAAATGAGCCACTTTAGAAAGCTTGTCGATGACAACGAAGATAGCATCATTTCCACGCTTGGACTTGGGAAATCCAGTCACGAAGTCCATTTCGATATGATCAAACTTCCATTCTAGGATAGCAAGAGGTTGGAGGAGACCAGCTGGTCGTTGGTGTTCTGCTTTCACCCTTCTATAGACATCACATTCATTCATGAATTGAGTGATTTCTAGCTTCATTCGAGTCCACCAATACGACTGCTTGAGGTCATGGTACATCTTCGTACTTCCAGGATGAATGGAAAGAAGAGAATTGTGTGCCTCGTTCATAATGACTTTCCTTAGATCACCTTTAGGAACCACAATCCGGTCCTCGAAGAATAAAGTGTCTCTGTCATCAATGCGATAGCACTTGTATTTGGAAAGACCCTTGTCGATACCACGTTTCACCTTCTTCACCATGGCATCAAGAAGTTGTGCCTTAGGAATTTGATCTTCGAAAGTAGGAGAGACTATGAGGTTGGCAAGAAAGCCTTGAGGAACAACTTGGAGATTCAGCTTGCGGAAAGCTTCACAGAGGTCCGGTTGGAATGGCTTGAGGATTAAGCTGTTGCAATAAGCCTTCCTGCTGTGACATTGGCTTTGCCTGGAGTATATTCAATACTCGGATTGTACTCTGGAATCATTTCGACCCATCGAGTTTGCCTCAGGTTGAGGTTGGGCTGAGTGAAGATATACTTGAGACTCTTGTGATCGGTGAATATGTCCACTTTTCTTCCCAACAAGAGATGTCTCCATGTTATTAATGCATGGACAACTGCCGCCAACACAAGATCATGAGTGGGGTAGTTCTTTTCGTTGGGCTTCAACTGACGAGAGGTATAGGCCACAACTTTCTTCTCTTGCATTAACACAACACCGAGACCTTGAATAGAAGCATCACAGAAAACTTCGAATGGCTTGGATTTGTCAGGAGGAGTTAAGACAGGAGCTGTGACGAGTTTCTCTTTGATTGTGTTGAAAGCAACGTCACACTCAGGAGACCAGACATACTTCACATGCTTCTGGAGGAGGTTGGAAAGAGGCTTTGCAATCTTAGAGAAATTCTCAACGAATCTTCGGCAATAGCTTGCAAGACCAAGAAAACTGCGAAGCTGCTTGACATTCTGAGGAGGTTCCCAATTCACAATTGCAGACACCTTCTCGGGATTAACAGCGATGCCCTTGGCAGAGATGATATGACCAAGGTAAAGAACTTCATCGAGCCAAAACTCACATTTGGAAAACTTCGCATAGAATTGATACTCTCTGAGCTTGTCGAGCACCAATCGCAAATGTTTGGCATGATCCTTCTTATTATTGGAGAAGACCAATATATCATCGAGATACACCAGGACGAATTCATTGGTACAGGGGTCGAAGATGAAATTCATCATTCGAGAGAATGTTGGAGGAGCATTGACAAGGCCGAAAGACATGACAGTATATTCATAAGAAACAAAGCTTGTTCTGAATGCTGTCTTGGGAATATCTTCTTCACGAATGCGAATCTGATGAAAACCCATACGAAGGTCAAGCTTGGAGAATACTTTAGCACCCTTGAGTTGCTCGAATAGCTCATTGATGTTGGGAAGTGGATAATTGTTCTTGATTGTCTTCTTGTTCAATGGACGCTAGTCGACACAAAGTCGGTCCGTGCCATCCTTCTTCTAGACAAAAAGAACACCACAACCCCATGGAGATGAACTCGGTCTGATCAAACCCAGACGCTCTTGTTCATCGAGCTGTTTCTTTAATTCTTTCAGCTCCTTGGGTCCAAGCTTATAAGGACGCTTGCAAACAGGTTCAGTGCCAGGCTCAAGATCGATAACGAACTCAACTGGCCGGTGAGGAGGCATACCCGGAAGCTCTTCTGGAAAGACATCTTGATACTCACAAACGACTGGAATCTGAGAGATGGCATCCAACTCGCCCTTCTCATTGAGAGAAAACAACCGAATGGTTTCATCACGAGCGACATAAATGATAACATCCTCAGAAGAGTGTGTCAATTGAATTTCCCTGGCAACACAATCAAGTTCAGCCTTGTGCTTAGAAAGCCAGTCCATCCCGAGAATTAGATCAATATCCAAGTCACCAAGAACAATTGGTTTGGCCAGAAATTTATAGTCGCCCATCTTGATACCGACATTCGGAACCAACATGGTAGATCTCAAACGCTTAGCCGGAGAAATAACTTGCATTGCTCTAGGTAATTCCTCTGTGTCAAAATTGTGCTTCGATGCAAATGGGTATGACATGAAAGAATGCGATGCACAAGTATCAAATAAGACTTTTGCAGGAAAATCGTTAACAGGAAGATTACCCATTATCACATCAGTAGATTCCTCCGCTTGAGCTGCATTCATCATGTTCACCTTTGCAGACTTGGGATTATGCTTGACCACTGCATTGCTGGAAGATCTCACAGGAGGAGGAGGCGGAAGACGCCTTTGGTTGAAGCATTTGTTAGCATAGTGACCTTTCTGCTGACACTTGTTGCAAGTCACCTCTGAGAGTGGACGATGATAAGGAGCATTCGCCTTTGGAGCTTGATTCTGAGACTTGTTCTGATAGCCAGGCGTGGGTGGGTGGGAAGATCCATGGCCACCTTTGTTCTTCTGCTGGTAAGGCTGACGAAACGGAGGAGGAGGAGGCAACCAGAACTTCTGTTGCTTAGCAGCCACTAGTGAGGAAGAAGAAGACTGAACTGCGTCCCTGACTCTCTTCTTAGAAGCCTCACACTTGAGCTGAGCAGCCTCTTGCTTCAGTGCCATATTGTAGAAATCATCAAACTTGGTCGGCTCAAAAAGCACGAGAGGTAATTGCAGATCTTCTCTAGGGCCACCTCTGAATTGATAGATCATGCTCTTTTCATCAGGAACATCTTGCTTAGCGAAGCGAGCGAGTTTCTGAAACTGAGTATTGTATTGATACACGGACATGCTGCCTTGCTTGAGATTGCGGAACTCCTCACGCTTACTCTCAACAACACTTTGTGGAATGTGGTGAGCTTTGAAGTCTCGACGGAAATCATCCCAGGTAATCACACGACCTCCTCTGGAATCTTTGTATTGTTGATACCACTCGGCAGCTTGATCCTTGAGTTGAAAAGAAGCGAACTTGACAAAGTCCTCAGGCCTGACATTGCTACATTCAAAATGCTTGTTGATGTCCACGAGCCAATCATCGGCATCTGTGGCCTCGACACAGTAGCTGAAAGACTTGGGCTGATTTGCGAGAAACTGGTTGAGGGTAGCGAAGTGAGGCTGATTGTTGCCTTGGCCTTGATTTCCTTGATTGCCTTGCCCTTGGGTGCGTTCTTGCAAGAGTTGCAGAATCATCTGAGCATTGGCGTTGGTGGCTGCCATGATAGCTTGCCATGCCTCCGGAGGCTGAGGTGCTGGCGGAGGGTTCACCTGACTCCCTTCATTGCGTTCCGGATTCTGACGCGTTGGCGGAGCCATCCTGAAGAGGGTGACATCCGTTAGCATCTTGATAGACAAATAGACAAGTTGAATCAACGGATAGAACTTGCAACATATAGTCTTCACAATAAATATTCGAACGAGGATGAACGAATGAATTCCATAGTAAATCATCACACTTCCATTAAGGTGAGAAACCACTTGATAAGAGATTGATGAATAAAATAAAAAGGTACGAGTGGAACAAATAAATGGTAAGGATTACCCAATCACAAACCAAATATCTGCGGGAAGAAATGCTAAGAGCTACTTGAATCCCACCTATAAACTCCCGAAACTTTCTGGTTGTACAATCTGGTGTTGGGGATACAGGGGACACAAAATATATCACCCAAACTAGCAATCCCTAGATCCAGCTGTATCCATCCGTCAACACATAACCAAGAAACCTTCGGAAATCGTGTACCTCAACCTTCGAAAAGCATCCGTTATACGAGTTATGGCAATACTCCCGAACTCCCGCCCCAGTACTGGGTGGCGTCGAGGTGATCTCACCAACAACTGCATAAAAGAGATTCCTATGTCGGCGAAACTCAGGTATTCCAGAACTGCAACGATAAAATTGTGACGACAACACCTCGGAGCTCAACTCCCCGGGACACTGCCACAACCCCTAAATGTCAGGAGGCACCAAGAACAATGTTCTCGTCACAAAACCATCGGAACGATTCTAAGATACCCGCGTGATCCTAAAAAAAAATTTAGTGAAATTTGTGGAGAGAAGAGTCAAAACTTCTACGTCAGGAGGCCTCACCAGAGCGACGAAGGGACTGAGGAGTAAAAACAATCCTACTCTCCGATATATATAATCCTAAGACTCAAAACATTTTTGTTCTAGACTCAACAACGCCAGCGATTCGATCAAGCAGGGGGCTCCTAAGTCAAGGATGGCTCTGATTACCAACTTGTAACGCCCACGATGCGTCTATATCTCTCACGTGTCGAGGCACGACTTAGAGGCATAACCGCATTATGGGTTTGTCGCAAGAAAGGTTATCTTCACACAATCCCATGTAATGAACAAGAATGGGATAAAGAGAGTTGGCTTACAATCGCCACTTCATACAATACATAAATAAATTCATACATCATCCAAGATACACACATAGACCGACTACGGTCAAATCCAAATGAAAAGAAGATAACCCCAAATGCTAGATCCCCGATCGTCCCAACTGGGCTCCACTACTGATCATCAGGAAACGAAACATAGTAACGACCAAGTTCCTCGTCGAACTCCCACTTGAGCTCGGTTGCGTCACCTGCACTGGTATCGTCGGCACCTCCAACTGTTTTGGTAGAATCTGTGAGTCACGAGGACTCAGCAATCTCACACCCGCGAGATCAAGACTATTTAAGCTTATAGGAAAAGGATGGTGTAAAGGTGGAGCTGCAGCAAGCACTAAGCATATATGGTGGCTAACATACACAAGTGAGAGCGAGAAGAGAAGCAACGCAACGGTCGCGAAGCTAGAAATGATCAAGAAGTGATCCTGAACTACTTACGTTCATGCATAACTCAAACCGTGTTCACTTCCCGGACTCCGCCGAGAATATACCATCACGGCTACACACACGGTTGATTATTTTAATTAAGTCAAGTGACAAGTTCTATACAACCGGACATTAACAAATTCCCATCTGCCTCATAACCGTGGGCACGGCTTTCGAAAGATAATACCCTGCAGGGGTGTCCCAACTTAGCCCATCATAAGCTCTCACGGTCAACGAAGGATAAACCTTCTCCCAGGAAGACTCGATCAGTCTCGGAATCCCGGTTTACAAGACATTTCGACAATGGTAAAACAAGACCAGCAAGACCACCCGACTGTGCCGACAAATCCCGATAGGAGCTGCACATATCTCGTTCTCAGGGCACACCGGATGAGAAAGGCTATGAGTAAACCAGACTTCGAGTTTCCCCGAGGTGGTCCCGCAGGCGGCTCGGTTCGGCCAACACTCGAAGGAGCACTGGCCCGGGGGGGTTAAAATAAAGATGACCCTCGGGCTCGCGAAAACCCAAGGGAAAAAGGCTTAGGTGGCAAATGGTAAAACAAAGGTTGGGCCTTGCTGGAGGAGTTTTATTCAAGGCGAACTGTCAAGGGGGTGCCATAAATCACCCAACCGCGTAAGGAACGCAAACTCAAGGAACATAATACCGGTATGACAGAAACTAGGGCGGCAAGAGTGGAACAAAACACCAGGCATAAGGCCGAGCCTTCCACCCTTTACCAAATATATAGATGCATTAATTAAATAAGAGATATTGTGATAATCCAAAATATCCATGTTCCAACATGGAACCAACTTCAACTTCACCTGCAACTAGCAACGCTATGAGAAGGGCTGAGCAAAAGCGGTAACTTAGCCAAACAACGGTTTGCTAGGAAAGGATGGTTAGAGGCTTGACATGGCAATATGGGAGGCATGATATAGCAAGTGATAGGTAGCGCAGTATGGCAATAGAATGAACAACTAGCAAAGCAAAGATAGAAGTGATTTCGAGGGTATGGTCAGCTTGCCTGCAAGGTTCTCAGAGTTGTCGAAAGCATGATCCTCGTAAGCGTACTCAACAGGTTCCTCGTTCACGAACTCGTCTCCTGGCTCTACCCAAAACAAGAACACAAGCACGGAACCACAATCAATCACGGGAAATGCACAAGCAACATGATGCAAAACATGCATGATATGTGGGATATGATATGCGATGCGTATGCGTGCTCCAGAGGAAAAGTGATGAACAAGGCAGTAACTTGGCAAACCAAGCATGCCACTGGAAAGATGAGATGATATCGGTCGAAATCGATATAAAGATACAGCACTCCAACATAGCAACAAAGCATATGGCAGTAATCTACAGAAGATGCTTTACAAAAGATGAACATTGAGCTATGGCTAGATCACAACATAACAGGTTCAAACAAGCATGGCAAAAGTGCAAAAGTTATCAGGTTCACAGACTTGGTGAAATTACTGCACATGGCTGAAACAGCATCAGGTAGCAACATTCAGAGCAAGAAATCAACATGCTACAGGAACTTGACATGGCACAACAAGGCATGGCATGAATCTACTAAATGCATAGAACAAAAGTACCTTACTGACCATGAGCCAAAAAGGACCAGAAGATATGATGGCAACCATGTAAACGTAGCAAGTTTCGTTAACAGGTTCCAGACTTGGCAGAAAACAGAGCATGGCAGAAACAGTAATATGAAGGCATCTTGGTGAGCTTGATGCACTCACCACAAGGAAATGCATGACAAAACAAACATACCTACAGCAAGATGGAATGTTTATGAAGCAAACCATGGCAAGAGCAAATGCATAGCATGTATAGATCAACTACAACAACCTTGGCAAAATTGAATATCATGTTAACCATCTGCCAGGAATATTTTATAGCAAAAGTAGAGCAAGATTAAGACATGCTATGGCACACCATAATTGCAAACAGGGGCATGGATGGATAGAGCACAACTATATCTACAAAACATCCTTAATGAACATCACCAAAATGAGCATGGATCTCTCTGTAGACACATGGATATGTAGCAACAAAATAACAGTAGCAACAGACTGAAATTACAGTGTCCCTGAAATCAGAAACATCACGGAGCCTAGTTTGCATGCTTGTACTAGTCACCACATAGATCACAAAAATACATGGCATACACCTCTGTAAATATGGAATGGCATACATCAAAACACAATTAGAGCTCCTACACATAAGATGCACACAATAAATGCAACAAAAATAACAAAACACCAAGTTCTGCTAAGTAACAGCAGTTAACAGCATATAGCACTCTTGCAGCAGAGATTTGGGCATCAAGGTGGACTCAAATGAACATGGCATACTGGAACAAAATTAAGAGCATCTCGAGACGAACAGTTCGATATATTACACACACGAAACGGAGCTATATGCAGAGAGTTATGATGCAATGAATAGGAGCATATATTGTAAAAATTATCAGGACTTGGAGGATTTTCGGGGGGAGGGAGAAGTCAACCTAGCAGCGGATTTGGATCGGGCGCTCGGGAGCCGAGGTGGCGGCGCGAGCTCGCCGGAGAAGAAGAGGAGGCGACGACCGGAGTGGAGAGGAGGGAGATGGCGGCGGCCGGAGAAGGGGGCGCGGTCGCCGGAGTCTTCGGACGCGGGGAGGCGGCGCGCCGGCGTCGGGGCGGACGGCGACGGTCGCGGCGGCGTTGGGAGCTGCGGGCGGTGGGGCGCGGGGACGCGCGGCGGCGCCGGCGGGAACGCGGCGAGGACGGCGAGGCAGCGGGGCAGCGCACGGGCTCGGGCGGAGGAGGAGCTCGGGCGCGGGCGACGGGCTCGGGCGGGCTCGCGGGCCGGCAGCAGCGCGCGGCGTACGGGCGCCACGTGGCACCCAGCTGTTGGGCGAGGGCGGCGGCTTTCGTCCGGCCAGACCGGATACGTCCGGCGGCGCGGGGTGGAAGAGACTAGGGTTTGATCTGCGAAAAAATTTCGGGGGGAGGTGTTTTTATAGGTAGAGGGAGCTTGGAGACTCCAAATGGAGTGCGGTTTTTGCCCACACGATCGTGATCGAACGACCTAGAGCATGGAAGTGACTTAGATGGGTTTTTGGGCTGTTTTGCTGCAACACACAAAAGGACTTTGCGGTTACCCGGTTAACCGTTGGAGCGTCAAACGACCTCCAAATGGAATGAAATTTGACAGGTGGTCTACCGGTGGTATACCAAGGCCACTTGACAAACCTCGGTCCATTCCGAGAACGTTTAACACCCGCTCACGAAAAGAAACAAGAGGGGTGCGCTGGTGCATGTGGGAGTGCCGGATTGCAAAACGGACAACGGGGAAAATGCTCGGATGCATGAGACGAACACGTATGCAAATGAGATGCACATGATGACATGATATGAGATGCATGACATGAACAAAATGCAAAACAAAAAAAAACCCGACCACGGAGGGAATATCATAACACATAGACGAAAATGGCAAGAGTTGGAGTTACAAATATGGAAAGTTACATCCGGGGTGTTACAACCTAGTTCCCAAAACATCGATAGAAGCCCCGGGCCCAAGGCACGCTCGGGCTTGCCTTCGACGTGAAGCCAAAGGGCAAGGGAAAAGTGCCGCGGGCCCCAATCGCCGGCGGGCTAGGATGACGTGTGGCGCTTTGATGTCTACTACTCAACTTTATTCTTGTAGACTCGTGTTGGGCCTCCAAGCGCAGAGTTCTGTAGGACAGTAGCAATTTCCCCTCAAGTGGATGACCTGAGGTTTATCAATCCGTGCGAGGCGTAGGATGAAGATAGTCTCTGTCAAACAACCTTGCAACCAATACAAGAAATCTCTTGTGTCCCCAACACACCCAATACAATGGAAAATTGTATAGGTGCACTAGATCGGCGAAGAGATGGTGATAAAAGTGTAATATTGATGGTCAAAATATATTTTTATAATCTGAATAAATAAAAACAGCAAGGTAACAAATAGTAAACGGGCACAAAAACGGTATTGCAATGCCTGAAAATGAGGCCTAGGTTCCGTACTTTCACTAGTGCAACCTATCAACAATGCTAATATAATTGGATCATATGACCATCCCTCAAATTGCGATGAAGAATCACTCCAAAGTTCCTATGTAGCGGAGAACATAAGAATAAATTGTTTGTAGGGTACGAAACCACCTCAAAGCTATTCTTTCCGTTCGATCTATTCAAGAGTTCATACTAAAATAGCACGAAGCTATTATTTCCGTTCGATCTATCCTAGAGTTTATACTAAAATAACACCAAAGCAAATTAATATTCATAATACTCAATCCAACACAAAGAACTTCAAAGAGTGCCCCAAGATTTCTACTTGAGAAACAAAGACAAGAACGTGCATCAACCCCTATGCATAGATTACCCCGATGTCACCTCAGGAATCGGCGAGTTGAGTGCCAAAACATATATCAAGTGAATCAATACGATACCCCATTGTCACCACGAGTATTCAATTGCAAGACATATACCAAGTGTTCTCAAATCCATAAAAGTATTCAATCCGATAACAATGAAATCTCAAGGGAAAAACTCAATTCATGACAACAAGGTAGAGAGGGGAAAACACCATATGATCCGACTATATTAAAAAAGCCCGCGATACATCAAGATCGTGACATCTCAAGAATAGGAGAGAGAGGGAGAGATTACACACATAGCTACTGGTACAAACCCTCAGCCCCGAGGGTGGACTACTACCTCCTCATCATGGTGGCCGCCGGGATGATGAAGATGGCCACCGGAGATGATTTCCCCCTCCGGCAGGGTGCTGACATGGGTCTAGATTGGTTTTTGGTGGCTATAGAGCCTTGCGACAGCGGAACTTCTGATCTAGGTTCAGCACAAGGGTTTTCGGAATATTTGCGAATTTATAGGGTAAAGAGGGGGTGCAGGAGGCCACCGAGGTGGGCACAACCCACCTGGGCACACCTGGGCCCCCAGGTGCGCCCTGGTGGGTTTTGCCCCCTCGGGGCACCCCCCAGGTGCTGCTCTTTCCCATTGGTGGTCTTCTGGTCCATCAAAAATCCACAAAAAGTCTCGCTGTGTTTGGACTCCGTTTGATATTGATTTTCTGCGATGTAAAAAACAAGCAAAAACAGCAACTCGCACTGGGCACTGGGTCAATAGGTTAGTCCCAAAAATGATATAAAGTTGCTATAAAATGATTGTAAAACATGCAAGAATGATAATATAACATCATGAATACTTCATAAATTCTAGATATGTTGGAGACGTATCATGCTTGACGAGACGTGGGCCTCTCCGCTTCGCCATGTTGCCTCGGCAACCGCCCGACATGACAACTGCATGGTGCATGCAGTGGGGCCACCATTGCTTGGAACGTGAGAGGCCGCCGGTCATCCTTCCTCCGCCTATAAATGGGAAGGGGGTAAAGCCCCCGGCCCATCTTCATCTTCTTGCTGCTCGCTCCTTCTTCTTCTTCATCATGCCACCATCTCGCCAAGGCATCCATGGCGCCAGTGAGGATGTTTTCGGTCACAGAGAAGGGCAAGGCCCCTAAGGAAGGACCAGGCTCGCCACCGCCCAAGAGGGGCCGCGGCCGTCCCCACTATGCCGAGACACCGGTGGTGGCCCCCTGAGGGCGTGGGCACATGATACGTCTCCGTCATATCTATAAGTTTTGATTGTTTCATACCAATATTATACAACTTTTATACACTTTTGGCAACATTTAATATGATTTATTGGGACGAACATATTGATCCAGTGCCCAGTGTCAGTTCCTGTTTGTTGCATGTTTTTTGTTTCGCAGAAAATCCACATCAAACGAAGTCCAAATGCGATAAAATATATGAAGAATTATTTTGGAATATATGTGATTTTTGGTACTTGAAATCAACGCAAACGGGGGCCCACAGTGACCACAACACACCAGGGCGCGTCGGGCACACCCGGGCGCTCCCAAGTGTCTTATGCCCTCCTCGTAAGTTAGTTCGGGCCCTTCTTCTGGCGCAAGAAAGATAATTTATGGAAAAAATCATGTAAAAATTTCAGCGCAATCGGAGTTACGGATCTCCGGTAATTTAAGAAACGGTGAAGGGCCAGAAAACAGGAACGTGAAAAAGAAGAGAATAGGGGGATAGATCTAATCTTGGAGGGGCTCCCGCCACTCGGCCACCATGGAGGCCATGGACCAGAGGGGGAACTCTCCTCCCATCTAGGGGGCAGGCTAAGGAAGAAGAAGGAGGAGGGGGGCCTCTCCCCCTCTTGCCCGGTGGTGCCGAAATGCCGCTGGGGCAAGGATCGTGACGACGATCTACATCAACAACCTTGCTACAGTCCACACCAACTTTCTCCCCCTCTATGCAGCGGTGTAACACCTCTTCTCCACACTGTAATCTCTACTTAAACATGGTCCTCAACTCCATATATTATTTTCAAGTGATCTTTGGTTATCCTATGATGTTTGAGTAGATCCGTTGTGTCCTATGGGTTAATCGTGATCTTGGTTGGTATGATTGTATGTTTTATTTATGGTGCTATCCTATGGTGCCCTCCGTGTCGCGCAAACGGAGGATCCCTGCTCTAGAGTGTTGCTATATGTTCATGATTCGCTTATGGTGGCTGGCGTGAGTGACAGATACTTAATGCTATGGTTGGGTTTCATGACCTTAATGATCTTTAGTAGTTGCGGATGCTTGCTAGGGGTCCAATCGTAAGTGCATATGATCCAAGTAGAGAAAGTATGTTAGCTCATGCCACTCCCTCATATAAAATTGCAAGAATGATTACCGGTCTAGTTATCGATTTCCTAGGGACAAATGACTTTGTTGTTGACAAAAGCAATCTACTTTTATTACCTTGCAATTTATCTGTTGTTTTATTCTCGCAAAGTAGTCGCAGTTTTATTCTTGCAAAATAGTTTCATACTTGTTTTAGGTAAAGCAAATGTCAACTGTGCGTAGAGTTAAGTCGGTGGTCGATATAATTTGAGGGAACATTTGTTCTGCCTTTAGCTCCTCGTTGGGTTCGACACTCTTATTTATCGAAGAAGGCTACAAACGATCCCCTATACTTGTGGGCTATCAGTGCACCCCCTCGAAGGTTAGCGCCACCTTTGGCAGTCATGGGAAGGCTCCCTCCCGCGCCGGAAGCTGCCGCAGGCAAGGCGACCATGGCTGAGGGGGGAAGCATGTGGCAGCCGTCCGGCCACCGCGCCCATGATCAGATTCGGCCGATGCTGTCCTCGGAGTTCGTGGTGTGGGCCGAGAGGCCGACAGGCATCTGGTTCCAGCTCCTGCACTTCTTCGCGGGCGCGCTGCCGGCCGGAGGGCCTGGCGGCCTCTGGCTCCAGGCCGTTGCACTACAAAAAAAATATACTTCCTTGATGATACGTGTTTGTCACAGTAGGTCATGTTTTTTGTCATGCATGTACATCCATGACGATTTTATGATAGAATCAATATAGTCATACATGTGCTGTCGTAAAAGTGTTCCATGACATTACCGAAATTATCATCACGGAAGTGTCCACTTCCAGGACGATAAATCGCGCGTCATAGAAGTGCTTTCGTCAAGGGTAACCGACACGTGTCATCCACCGTAACGGGTCGCCCTTAAGCTATCGGGTTCCGATTTGGATCCGATAACCCATTAACAGGCCAGACCAATGGGGATTCTCCATGTGTAAAATTCTGAATGGCCAGAGGAATCATGTGTTGGCTCACCGTTGGGATAGATGTCATCCAGTCATTGGACCGAAGGCGCCTATGACACGTCAACACGTGGCAAGGCCCAACAGCGGCCCATTTAGGTTAAAAAGGCTGGCCCAGTCAAAATTAGCGGTCTGACCCATTAACGGCCTGCTTGTAGACGACCCATCGCAGTTAAGGCCCATACGTCTAGTGTCAAATCGGCCCGTCAACAGCCCGTCCTAAACTTGTCGTCATCGCGGCCCATGGTCACTTCTGGCCCGTTAACAGTCCACTAAGTATTTGGGCCCAATTATGGCCCGGTGTGTTTCCGGCCTGTTAAAGGTTCTGCATCATTTGGGCCCATTTATTGGCCATTGAAACTTTCGGCCCATAAACGACCGTGAAGAATTTGTATATAAAGATGATAATTTCACGCACATTGGAAGCCCACATATAGTGTACTAGAATTAACCGTTCATCTGTTGCTCTTTCGACACTCTTTTTTTAGACCTTAACTGTTTTCAATCTTCATGTCTATTTAGGCAACAGGACGGGGTAAGAAAGTTATAACCAATCGGTGGATTCATAATCACCGGGATTTTCTCACTTCTCATGACATTCGATTGAAAACAATAACGCTAGAACATTATGTAACCAACCATGCAAACACTAGATTTGTCACATTCTTCCTGCTGAATGCGAGGTTACTATTGTCCATCAGGCTTAAGTTTATCTGCAGCATGGTTTTCACGGGTGGGTATGTCGAAGAGCAAAAAAAGGAGTTTCAGGTGGACAAAAGTGCTTCTTAACGTGTCGGGCTTCTATTTACAACATCTTGTGGTCATAATCCAGTAAATTTTATGACCCAGGATGTTCATTCTATGGACCTGACTGATCCATCAATGTGACTGTAGAAAAAAGTGCTGGAGTTAGATGTTGTTGCCCTTTTCAGTCTGGGTTTTGTCTAAACCTGAAGAACAATTAACCCTCGTGCTTTTGTATAGTTTGTAAGCTGGAGTTAGATGTTGTTGCCCTTTTCAACTCGGTTGTGACTGTCATATTTTCTTTGAAACAAGGCAAATGGATTGCATTCGCTTAATTTAGAGTGAAATATTGTAACAAATCCCAACCAAGGGAAATAACATCACTCTCGCCGGATGCTTGAGCTCACTGTGCATTACAGAACCCAAGTGATTAGCCCCCACCACCACCCACAAACTTATTTTGAACTAGCACGCCAAATGGGTTGTAATTTTCATATGAAAGGTTGCATGACCGTGACAGATTTGGATTCTGACATTTGGGACCCACGAGGAAAAAGCCTATCCAAGGTGGTGTCGACTTACTAGCTAGTCGTCAAACGATTCTGCCCACCAGCCATTGGATTGACATCCAACATCTGTCGTGTATCTTCCATCTCTTGTCTTCTTCCTCCAGTCGCCCTAACGAAACCACCACGTCGGTTCTGCCTGCTCCCGCCTCCCACGGCTGGCTGCTCCTCCGCCACCCTACCATACCCTCCAACGTTGGCCAGTCCCTCCCTCTATTCCCCCACACGTCCTGGTATTCTCCGGTGATGTCAACCCCAACACGCACCTGCACCCGAACCAGTCAACCCTCATACTCCCCTCCACCTGCAACTGGACCGGTGCATCTTCCATGGCTCCTGTTCATTCCGTCCGAGGCCTCGCCGTCGTCCTTCGCCTTGGTTCGCTCACGGTGTGCGGTGTGCCGCCCTCTTGCAGTGTCAAGAGGAACAAGAAGATGACTGTACATGGAGAGGATGATAGTAGGGGTCCACGAGCGTCATGGCAGTACGCAAGCAAGTGCCTTGTTATTACGAGCCCAAAAAATGGTTCCTCCTAATGGTTGGACATCTGGGTCTCACATCATTGTCAACGTAGTCAATAAACAAGAGAATTACACAACGAGCGGCTGACACCAGGGACCCAGCAGATCGCGGAGTTGTTATTTACTTTTGTTTGAGGAACAAGCAGTTGTTATTTATACTAGTTTTAGCGACGGATCAGGGTAACAACGCGGCTGTGCGGGGGCTGTGGCCCGTCTAGCCAGGGTTTTATTTATGTTTACCACATCATGAGCCCCGTTATGTTTTTTTCTTAATGAAAATGGCTTGCCCAGTTCTACTTTTTTAAAGAAATACCCAAACGAGGCCTACTTGCTTTGTCAGCCCTGCTGGGCTGCAAATCTTTCAAGACGCGGAGAGTTTCATCCGGCTTGCCCAAAAAATGGGCTATCAATAATAAGAAATGGATTGTACATTTTTAAAACACATCAAACTGGGAATTAGTTTCAATTTTTTTTTCATTACAAGATTTTAAATTCCATTGATTTTTATGCGTGGACAATTATTTGGATTTTACATTTATATAAATTATTTTTCAAATTAGTTTGAATGTGACTCGAAATTTTGGGATTAAAAACAGTTGACCACACCGAAATATGCAAAATTTCGTATAATTTTTAACCGTTGCCACAATATGAGTTGTAATGCTAACAAAAGGAAGATGGGCTCCAAAAAAATCCTTAAGAATTAGCAAATGGGCTGTAAATTATTAGAGATAATGGCAGATGGGTTGTATGCTTGTTTCCACACATTTGAGGCTTACTTGTGCGCCTACTATAGGTTCACGCGTACGCCTTCCTAAAAAACAGTTCACGCATATGCAACGCCATGTCAACTTAGTCAATACACGAGAGCAGTGACTTCTGGATGTCCATCCAATGGCCATCGTGCTTCTTCAATCTCTGCTCTTCCTACTCCAGCCGCTCAAACAAGCGCTGGTTGGACTGCCTGCTCCCTCCTCCCGTGGCCGGCTGTGCTGCCGCGCAGGCCTCACCGCCCCACCGTACTCCCATCGCTGGCCTAGCCATCCCTCTACTCACCTACACCTGCTATTATTCTCTGGCGATGACAGACAAACCAGTAAACCCTCGTACTCCCCTCCGCGTGGGAAACAACTGCCGAGTATTCCCTGGCTCCGTGTCTTTCCCTTCCTAGGCCTCATCATCGTCCACCACCCTGGTGCTCTCGGCGCGGCGTGGTCAATGAATTACATCCATCGGAAGTGGACTGTATGTGGAGAGGCTGACAGCTGGGTCCACGGCCGCACGCAAGGAAATGCCTCCTTATTACGCGCAAAATAATGATTCATCCACCTGACAGTTGGGACCCACCGCAAGGGCCTCTGTATTTATCAAAAAAACATTCCCCCTGTTGACAGCTCGTACCCACCAGCTATATCTTCGCACACAAGGAAGTGCCTCCATATTACGCACACAAAAAAGAATACTCCCCCTACTAGTTGGGACCCACCGTAGTTGGAGGCTGACTTGTGGGCCTATTGACGCGATGGAGGGCTTTGTCAACTTAGTCAATATGAACGGTTCTAGCTCCAGTGACCGTACGATGTCCATCCAATGGCCGTAGTGCTTCTTCAACGTCTGTTCTTCTTGCTCCAGTCACCCAAACCAGCGCCGGTTGTGCCCCCTACTCCTGCCTCTCATGGCCAGCTGTGCTGCTGCGGAGGCCTCACCGCCCCTACTACTCCCACCGCTGGCCAGGCCATCCCTCTACTCACCCACATCCCCTGTTATTCTGCGGCGACGGCAGCCTCACACCGCAGCTAAAACAGTCAACCCTCGTACTCCTCTCTGCGTGGGCATCCATTGCCGCGTCTTCCCCGGCTCCGTGTCATCCCCTTCCTAGGCCTCGCCGTCGTCCACCTCCTTGATGCTCTCGGCGCGACGTGGTCAATGTGGTCAAGGAATGACTTCCATCAGAAGAGTACTGTACATGAAGAGGCTGACAGCTAGGTCCACGGCCACAGCAAGGAAGTTCACCCTTATTACACACAAAATAATGATTCCTCCACCTGACAGCAGGGACCCACCAGACGGGCCACCGTATTTCACAAAAAAGTTTCCCCCCTGACTGCTGGGACCACCGGCTACATCTTCGCACGCAAGGAAGTGCGTCCTTATCCTCCGTGACAGTTGGGACCCACCTGGTCGAAGCGTACGTAGCGTTGTCATTCTGATCGCGAACGTGTACGTACATACTGTTCGATCGGTTTGTCTGCTGGCTGCAGCAATGAACCGTGGCCGTGTAAGGAAAGGCACGTGTCGTAGTAGAGGCGCAGACGTAGCATGTACACTTACGTATAGCCAGGGTGCAAGAAAGTAAATACGAACTATACGTACATACGGGCGGGGTCTCGAATGCCTACTCGTGCATACGTACGGCCAGGGATCGTGTACATGGAGAGGCAGCGGCGGCGTCCTGTTCATCGGCAGCCAACTGGCTGGGTCAGAACGGAGAAACTACGTCGTCGTGTTCATCAGGAGGCAACGGAATGCATCATGTTCATCGGGAGCCAACCGGCTTGGACGGAACAGCCAAAATGAGGCAAGGCGTATTGCAGAACGGAGGAAACGGTCTTGTGTTCGACCGCCTACGGTCGAAATGGGATCATGTTCACCGGGAGGGGTGTGGCGTACCGCAAAATGGAGGAAACGGACTTCTCTTGGACCTCCTACTGTCGAAACAGGGTCCTGTTGATCAGGAGTGGTGTGGCGTACTGCAAAACGAAGGAAAATGACTTCTCTTCGACCTCCAAAGGTCGAAACGGGGGTCCTGTTCATCGGGAGGGGTGTGACGTACCGCAAAACGGGACTCCACAGGCTATTGTTCATCCACCGTCTACTGCCTCCATGGGCTACTGTTCATCCACCGTCGACCTCCTCCAGCATCCACCTGCGACTGTTCATCCATGGCGTCTCCCTCCTTCCTCCACCAGCTACTGCTCATCCATGGGCTCATGTTCATCCAGCCTCCACGTCTCCTCCACCGGCTACTATTCCACCAGTCCTCTCCACGGGGTCCTGTGCAACCACCCCTCCATGGGCTACTGTTCATCCAGCCCTCCACCGGCTACTGTTCAACCAGCCCTCCACGGGGTCCTGTTCATCCAGCCCTCCACGGGGTCCTGTTCATCCACCCCGACCGGCTCGATCGATCGGGGTCCTGTTCATCCAACGGCAATGGCCTCTACTACCACGGGGTCCTGTTCATCCAACCCCCACCGGGAACTGTTCATCCAAACCCAACAACGCTCATTGTTCATCAAGAGGTAGCAGGTTCGATCGGCTTCAATTAGCAGCAGTAGCGAAGGAATCGCTCGATCGGGTTCAGTTAACAGCCAGATCAATCGATCGCTCGGGTTCAGTAACGCGTAGCCTGCAGTGCAATCACTTGGCTTCAGTAGGCCAATGCCTCGGTCGGGTTCAGTTAGAGCCCAATGCCTCGCACCCATGCGCGTATGTGTACGAGAGAAACGCGCAATGCTTGGCTCCGACCACCCACCATAACCGGGAACTCCCCGATATTTTCCTCGCCCTCACTTTTACCACAGTTTTTTCCGTCATGGACGGCCCAAACAATGTCATGCAGTTGCGTCTCCGGCCCGCCCAGGACAAAAAGCCCATTTTCTGTCATGATTTTTTGTCATAGAAGTAGGAGCCCACCACATCTAGGGTGCTACTGGGTTTTGTCACAATTATCATCATAGAAGTCATAAGCATGACAGAAAAAATTGTTCGGCCCAAAATGTCACGGATGTGTCTTTTTTTTGTAGTGATGGTTGCTGCAGCAAGGCCTGGTGGGTGGAGGTCTAGGTCACCCCCGCCGGTAACGTGTTCCTGAACCGTGGGTGGCAGCTGTTCGCCCGCACGCGCGGCCTGCAGGGGAGATGTACCCTCCACTTCAGGCATGACGGAGTAGCAACCCTCTACGTCAGGATCTTCGGGGAGGACGGCTGGCGTCTAGGGTGTTGCCCGGAGGGCAACGATGACGACGATGATGTCCACCCCTCCGACGAAGATGGCCGGAGGGGCGGTGGCATCCTCGCCGGTGAACTTGCCCTTGGCGACGGCGGCGATGCCTCCAGCAGCGGTGGCTCTTCCTCTGGGGAGAGCATGAGCGACGACGACTACGATGAGCCACCACGCCGCTGAGCCCGGACCGGGGAGGGTGGCGAGCCACCACATCGCCACGCCTCAGGAGGATGACGAGCCACCTCACCAGTGCGCTCTGGTGAAGCAGGAGGAGGATTCCGACTAAGCGCGGGCGTCGCTGGAGCCAGGCCTTAGGAGCCGTCGTGGTCGCGAGGCAGCTTTTGCTTCTCTTTTTCCTTTCTTCCTACATCAACAAACGTAGAAGGCCCTGCTGGGGGCGTGTAATGGGCCATGGCGCTTGTTATGTCATCATTTTTATATCGTATCTTGGCATTCATGTTCCTACCAATCGGGTTTCGTTGATCGTGATTAGGATAACTTAGTTGTGTGCTTCTGGTAGAATCTTGTGCCGCGAGGGCGTGCCCCTCCGGAGCCTGGGTCTCCTGCACGCCTCTCGTTCCAGAGAGATCTTGTCGGGGGTTTCCTTGTTGAGGATCCGAGGGTTCTCAGGCCTCAGGAGGCGTCCGATGGCCGCGAGGTGTCTAGTTGGTCATGGGGGCATGGGGCCGCTGGAGATGTTTCATAGGGCGCCGCGCCCCACGTGAGCCCCCTAGCGAGGACCGATGTTCACTGGTACACTGGGTCATGATGCCCGGAGAGGCCAGGAGATGAGGCCTCAGGGGGGACGCACGTGGGGGACGCACGTGGGGGACGCACATGCCCGTTGGCTCATTTAACAACGTCGCGCGAGGATTAGGACACCAAAGATTAGGACTCCAAGGCTTTGGCGAGGCGTGTTCACGGGCGGACCCAGGCGTACACACCATGCCTAGCCCCCGCTCGTGAGACGCGGGGGGAAGAGAGACGGGCAACTGCCACTCTCCCTAAAGCAAGGCTCAAAAGATTAAACGATGCAAAGGTGAAAAATTCCCATCCCTCTCAAATGAAGACGTGAGAACTTTGAATTTCATTGCAAGAAGTGGCAAATCGAGTACGAAAGCAAGCAAAACAACAGTCGTGTCCGGCGCCTACACTAGTCTTCTAGTCTTCCCCCAGCGCGGAGCATGGGGCTTCCACTAGGCGTGGGCATAGTCATTGAAAGACCATGTCGTCCGCCAGCACGGAGCATCGGGCTTCCACTTGGGCATGGGTGGGAGCCCCGATGAGGCAACAGGGCGGCACTCAGGAGACTCCGGGGCGTGTATAGCCCCACTCATTATTACGTGAGAGTTTCACGAGCAAAGATTGGAGAGGCGCATGGCGCTAGTCTGTCATCGGTAGAATTTCTGGAGATGCTGGATGTTCTAGGCATTCTGGATGGGACCCCGTCCTGTGTCTCCATGCACGCGGCGCCAGGCCTGTAGACAAATGCGATCCTGAACGGGCCCTCCTACATAGGCGAGAGCTTGTGAAGCCCCTCCCTAGAGAGCACCCGCCTCAGGACGAGGTCACCCACCTCGACGATCCTGGAGCGGACACTGCGGCAGTGATACCGCCGCAGCGCCTACGGGAACCTCGCGGCACAGAGCAAGGCTTTGCGGCGGGCCTCCTCCCCGAGCACGAGATCTATCCCCTGTGAGGCGTCCTGGCATCCCTCGTCAAACGCCAAGACCCGACGAGAGCGACATTTGACCTCGTGTGGGAGGACCTCCTCAGCCGCGTAGATGAGGAAGAACGGGGTCTTGCCAGTGGGCTTAGTCACGGTTGTGCGGATGGACCACAACACAGACTGAAGCTCACCGAGCCAACCCCTGCCGCAGGCCTCGAGCTTATTCTTGAAGCTCCTTGTCTTGAGGCCCCTCAGGACCTCCGCGTTGGCGCATTCGTCTTGGCCATTACTCCGTGGGTGTGCCACTAAAGCGTAGCATATCTACGTTCCAAGGTTAGCATAATATGTCTTGAAGAGATTGCTCATGAACGTAGAGCCATTGTCAGTGATGATACGGTTGGGGACTCCGAAGAAACTCACGAGGCCCTTGATGAACTTGACGGTGGAGCCAACTGGGATGGTGCTCACGGGCTCCACCTCCCCCACTTGGTGAATTTGTCGATGGCGACGTAGCGGCAGCGGTAGCCCCCGCCTGCTCGGGGGAACGAGCCCAGGATGTCCAGCGCCCAGACCAGGAATGGCCATGAGAGCGGGATGGTCTGGAGGCCCTGAGCAGACTGGTGGATCTGTTTGGCGTGGAACTGGCAGGCGTCACAAGATCGCACCAACTCGGTGACATCGTTGAGCGCCGTGGGCCAGTAGAACCCGCTGCGGAACACCTTGCCCACGAGGGTGCACAATGAAGAATGGTGTCCGCAATCCCTATTGTGGATGTCAGCCAACAATTCACGACCTTGCTCCTTAGATATGCACCGCAGCGAGACGTCGTTGGGGTGCCTTCGCTAGAGTTCAACGTCCCGTAAGAAATAAGCGGTGGCCTGACGGGCCACGCATTCCGCATCTTCCTCGTTCTCCGGCAGGGTGCCGCGGAGGAGGTATGCCTTGAACTCTTTGGTCCAGCAGTCCTCCTGAGGTTCCAGCACCAGGAGCAGGCGGGCTCCTGGGGTCGGGCCGCAAACCGGGGCGCCCGAGGAGGGGGGCAGGGGCGGTTCCTCCCGGAGCAGCGCCGGGCCTGCAGCGGGGGGGGGGGGGTACCGGCGGTTTCAAGAGCCTTTCCTCGAAGATGCCAGGCTTCTGGGGCTCGCGTCGGGATGCCCTCTTAATGATGGCGTCCGCCTCGTTGTTCGTGCCACGTGGGACGTGCTGCAATTCGAAGCCCAAGAATCATTTTCAATCTTGTGTACCTCTTCTAGTTATGCCTCCATGTGCTCGTCCTTAGGCTTGTATTCCTTGTTGCAGAAGTTGACGAGGAGCTGCGAGTCGCCATTGATGGTGAGACGCTTCACCCCCAGGGCCGCCTCGGCCTTGAGGCCAGCGATCAGGCCCTTGTATTCCGCGATGTTATTGGAGACCTTCTCGCCATGCCGAAAGCAGAGTTGCACAGCGTAGCATAGCTTATCCTGGGTTCGCGAGATGACGACGGCTCCGCCCCCCTCGCCCTGCCACGCAAATGCGTCGTTGAAGTAAATGACCCAGCCATCGGGCGCCTCATCTCCGGGCACGAGGGACCAATCTTCACCCATCCCCCGATCAGGGGCATCCATCCATTCCGCCATGAAATCAGCGAGGGTCGCACCGTTGATGCTGGAGGTGCTCAGCTCGAATGCTTGCAGCTCGATGTTCCATTCGGCGGCCCTCCCCACGGCATTGGGGCTATGGAGCACCTTCTCCAAGGGATACGCGGAGACGACCTTGATGGGTGGCCTTGGAAGTAGTGCTGCAGTTTCCTGGAGGCGACGAGGAGCGCGAGCAGGAGCTTCTGCGGCATGGGGTAGCGTGTGTGCGTCACGCAGCACCGTGCTGACAAAGTACATGGGGTGCCCGATGAATGAAGAGGCATTGACGACGTCCCGCTCCGCTTGGGACGAGGGGGCCTCCGGAGCCTTGCCTTCCGATGGAGTAGTTAAGGCCTCAGGAGCGCCACCCTCAGGTGGCGATGGCGCGGCTATACGTGGGGCGCTATGCCGCGCACTCGCACCTGCGCGCTCTGGGACGAGCGCTGCGCTAGCCGAGTGGGGCGTGGCGGCCAGGAAAAGCACCAAGGGCTCAATAGGACGGGGCGCCACCATGACCGGCGGGCTCGTGAGGTACATCTTGAGGTCTTGGAAGGCCGCCTTGGCCTCCGGAGTCCACTCGAAGGGGCCCTTCTTATTCATCAGCTTGAAGAATGGGAGGGCGCGCTCGCCAAGCTTGGAGATGAAACGCCCCAGCGAGGTTACACAGCCTCCGAGTTTCTACATCTCCTTGACGGTCTGTGGTGGGATAATCCTTTCTATTGCCTTGTCCTTCTCGGGGTTAGCCTCGATCCCTCTTTGCAACACCAGGAAACCCAGCAACTTGCCGGACGGGAGACCGAACACGCATTTCTCCGGGTTGAGCCGCAATTTTACCTTGCCCAGGCTGGCGAATGTTTCTTCCAGGTCTTCGACAAGGGTCCTTGCCTCCCGTGAATTGACCTCTATGTCATCGACATACGCCACGGCGTTCCTCCCGAGCTGCTTCATCAATCCCTGGAAGGTCGCATCGGCATTCCCCAGCCCAAAGGGCATGCGGGTGAAGCAGTACACCCCGCACGGGGATAGGAAAGTTGTCTTCTCGACGTCTTGCACCGCCATCTTAATTTGGTGGTAGCCCGAGAAGGTGTCCAGGAAGCACAGCAGGTCGCACTCGGCGGTGGAATCAATGATCTGATCGATGCGCGGAAGAGGGAATGGGTCCTGAGGGCACGCCTTGTTGAGACTTGTGAAGTCGACGCACATGCGCTCCTTCCCTCCCTTCTTGGGGACGATGACCGGGTTAGCAAACCATTCCGAGTGCCGTACTTCCCGAATGACGTCGACTTCTTGCAGCATGTAGACGTCCTGGATGATGAACGATTGCTTCTCCTGGGCTTGCCACCGCGTCTTCTGCTTCATCGGGCGCGCATCGGGGCACACGATCAAATGGTGTTCGATCACAACTCGTGGGATGCCGACCAAGTCCGTCGCTTCCCATGCAAACACATCCTTGTCCGTACGAAGGAAGGCGACCATCGCCTCTTCCTGATCTGGGGGGAGATCGGCGCCTATGGTGAAGGTGGGGCCTGAACCTCCGTCGTCGACGGGCACTTGCTTCATCTCGGCCCGATCTTGAGGGAACAATTGTTTCTTCTTTGCGGGTGCGGCCTCCGGGGTCTCTGGAACGTTCCCAACGACTGGCCGTGTGGCTGCCGCAGTGTCACATCCTAGCTAGTTCATGCATTAGAGTGTTGCATCATGTCTACATTTCACAGAAACCTGAAATGGGGAATGCCAGAAACCCCCAGCACCCCCCCTGGAACAACTAGGGTTTACTAAAATTCTTTTCAATGAACCTGAAATGCCCTCCATAAATGTTCACCATCTTTGGTCTTGGCTAAAACCTCTGCCAAAAATGGTTTCATATTTTTGGAGGCCATTTTGGATTTTTGCACAAGCCATAAGTATTTGCATTTGGGCATTTTAAATGCTATAAATATTTTTAAATGCCCAAATAATTTTGAAAGTATTTTTAGGCTGTTGGGAATAATCTCAAAGGTGCCTCAGAATATTTTCAGGATTTTTCCAAATGAAATAGTATTTTTACTATTTCAAAACACAGTACAGAAATAATCAAAAAAGGAGAAAGAAAACAGAAAGCAGAAACTTACCTGGCAGCCCACCTGGCGGCCCAGCACTGTGCTGGCCCGCGCCAGCGAGCTGCTTGCTCTCGCCAGAGCAGGCAGACAGGTGACGCGGCGAGCGCGAGCTCGCCACCGCGCCAGCTGCTTGCCGCCCTCGCCGCGGACGAGCTGGACGACCTTCCTCGACGCGCCCCGAGCCCCTGGACATCGTCACTCTCCCCCATCGCCTCTCCCTCGCCCTTTCCCCACCATGGCCGACGCCACCGCAGACACCTCACCGGAGTAACCGTGGCCACCGTCGACCTCGCGCCATTCCACTGTGTCCTACAGCTCTGCCGTCGCCCACTCCTTCGAGCAAGCCGAGCCCCGAGCGCTCGTTTGCCCCGAAGCTCCGCCACCGACCTCGCCTTCGCCGCTCCCCGTCGGAGATCCCCTCCGCCGTCGCCACTGCTACAGCTCGTCTCCGACCCCGCCGCCTGCTCCGTCGCAACCGCCGTGAGCATGGCCACCTTCCCATCCTCTCCTCTCTCTCTCTCGAGCTCTGTAGCCACCGCACGAAGCTCACCCGAACGCGCCGCCGCACGAGCTCGTCGCCGACGAGGCTCCGGCCATCCAACGGCCGCACCACCGTAGCCATTAGCTCACCGCAACGCCAGGAACCCGTAGCGCCATCGCATGTCCCTCGCCGTGCTCTCTAGCTACGGTTTCAACCACGCCCGTACTCCGGCAGCCGCACGGCTCGTCGCCGGCGTCGATTCCGGCGACCCCGAGCTCCACTACCACCACCAGTCGACGCGGTTCGCCCCCAGCTACACGTAGGTGCTCTCCGCCGTCCTTTTGGTCGCCGGAGGAGCAATCCCGCACACCACCGCCGCGTCTGGACGTCGCCGGCGGCTAAACGCCGGCGAGTCAGCGTGGTTTGACCACGGTTGACCCCCCAGGGTCACTGACAAGTGGGGCCCGCCTACTAATTAAATCTGGGTTAGAGCTAAAACTAATCCTAATTAGCTAATTACCTAACAGTGACACTGACACAGGGGACCCACACGTCAGGTTTGACCTGGACGACCCCGTTGACCTGCTGACGTCACACTGACGTCAGGCTGACGCAGTAAAGCATTTACTGGAATTATTCTTATATTGGAAATTCCAGAAATTATCACAAACTTCAAAAAATCATAGAAAATAATCTATAGCTCAGAATGAAAAGATTTATATATGAAAAATGATCAGAAAAATCCATTCTATCCATCTGTACTGGTTTCATGCATGATTAAGCAAGTTAACCTACTGTTTTATACAGAACAAGATAAAGCACTAATATGGGCCATTTATGAACTTGGAATTTGAATCTTTGATTCAAATTAGTCCAAACCCTTCTGGTCTTAGTTGCATTAGCCCAATACATCCATTTTGCCATGTCTCATGCATGCATCATATTGTTGCACTTGCTTGGTGTTGATTGTGCTTCGGTATGTTCATTGTGGTAGGTCCTGCCTCCGAGGATATTCACGAGTATCCAACTGAAGGGCAGTATCCCACCACCACTCCGTCAGGCAAGCAACCCATTGATCATTTCGATACAAACCCATCTTCTCGCTTCTGCTCTCGTTTACTGCATTAAGACAACGCGATTCAAACTGCTGTGTGTGTTGCGGTAGTTGAACCCACTTTCCTTTGCATGACCTGTCATTGCCACAGTAACTAGATGAAACCCACTAGCATGTGTAGGAGTTGATTGAGCCATGTTGTGTTCCTACAATGCTATGCTTGCTACGCTTAGAGTTGTGTCAGGTCTGGCTCATCAGGGTGATGAACTAGAGTGAAAGTGGTGTGTCGGTAATGAGAGTGAAGTGTTGAATACGATTTGGTAAAGGTATCGATGGGAGGCCATGTAGGAGTACATGGTGGGTTGTTTCATTGAGACCGTCCCTAAGAACTGAGATCTGTATGCGTGATTTAAGATTCAGCTACTACCACACATTGGGCCCGAAACCAATGGACCCCCTCGGCTTCTTATTCACCCTTGTCCTCTGTCCAGGAGTTGCACGTAGTTTCTGGTGTTTGTAGTAAGCTGGAGGCCGTGGACAGCGCTGACCAAGGGGTGGGCTGTGATGCGGTAGGCTCGTGGCACGGTGTACCGAGTCGCCCGTTTGGTGTCCGGGAACCCTGCACACATCGTTCGGGGCCGTATGTGGAAACCTCGGCCGGACTCCCTGCGGATGGAACCTGAATAGGCGATAAACCTGGACTAGAGACTCGAGTGTTTAGGTAGGCTGTGGCCGACACCCACGTTGGGCTTCCGCTTGAAGGTTGCCGAGTACACGTCGTGTAGCGACGATAAGTGGTGAGAGCGTGTGTGACGAAGTACACCCCTGCAGGGTATGAAACTATTCGAATAGCCGCGTCCGCGGTAAAGGACTACTTGGTCGCTTATGCAGTTCATAGACAAGTAAATGGATACTACTAAAAGCCTCAAGATAAGTGTGAGTACCGCGGATGGCCCTCTCGTTGGATGACGAGGGAGGATCCACGGTGGAGTATTGAGATGGTGATTAGTGGACTCGTGTGCGAAAACTATTTCACAAGTGGTGTATCGTAGGATAGCTTAGCCAAGAGTCAAAGCTGGCTTGCTGCAATAACCCCACTACCTTCTTGAGAATGAACATGTATAGTAGGATCTGTTGTAAGACTTGCTGAGTACCTTTGTACTCATGTTGCTTTAATTACTGTTTTCAGACGACAACACCGCCCCTTCTGACGGGTTCTACGTAGAACTCGACGACGACGAGTGACTTGCCACCCAGGTGGTGATCTAGGCTTGTGAAGGGCCTATGTAGATAGACAGGCTTCGTCAAGCCTTCTTTCTTTCTAGTGTCTGTACCCAGACAGTTTGCTTCCGCATGTGCTTGTATGATTGTATGACTTGAGTGTCGGGTCATGTGACCCCTATCTGTATGAACAAGTTATGTAAGGCTCTCCGGAGCCCTTTAAATAAAGTACTTGAGTTGTAGAGTTTTGTTGTGATGCCATGTTGTATTTGCACATATCGAGCATATTGTGTGTATGTTTGAAATGCTTGGTATGTGTGGGATCCGACAATCTAGTTGTTTATCCTTAGCAGCCTCTCTTATGGGGAAATGTAGTCTAGTGCCTCCTTGAGCCATAGTAGTCCGCTACAGCCCGGTTCACCGGAGTCCTGCTAGCCCAGCACTACTGCTCTGGACACTTGACTGGCCGGCATGTGAGTCATATCGTTCCTGTGTCTGTCCCTTCGGGGAAATGTCACGCGGTGACATCCGGAGTCCTGCCTAGCCTGCTACAGCCCGGGTTCCCGGAGTCCTGTTAGCCCAGTGCTACAGCCCGGATTCACACGCTGCTGACCGACACGTTCGATGTTGATTCATGTATGCCTGTCCCCATACGTTAGTGCCGCTTTGGGTTCACGACTAGCCATGTCGGCCCGGGTTCTCTGTCATATGGATGCTAGCGACATTGTCATATACGTGAGCCAAAAGGCGCAAACGGTCCCGGGCCATGGTAAGGCGACACCCGTGGGAGTACCGTGCGTGAGGCCGCAATGTGATATGAGGTGTTACAGGCTAGATCGGTGTGACTTGGAATCGGGGTCCTGACAGCGTTGGCATCAGAGCCGGACTGCCTGTAGGTGCGATAAGCCAAACTGGTCGATGTCGAGTCTAGAAATGCTTTAGTTATATGTAGGGGAATTGATTGTGGGAGGGAACGTAAGGTGCTTTTACTCCTTTACCTCATGCCCTCTGATCTGAGTCATTCTCTTCTCATTCTACGTGGGTTAAGGACTAGGCTCTCTCCTCTCTATCAGGTTCACGTGTTACTAATCCGTAGTAACTTATAGGATTGTTGGTTCCATGCTTCGGTTCAGTTTCTACTACCCTAGTATGTTGTCGGTTGAACCAGAACCTTGACATGATGTTGTTGAGTGGTATTGCAAAACTGTTGCGAATGTCTCAAATCCTTTTTCGAGCATTTACAGCCGTTATGCTGTCCGAATTCTCCTAGAAATACTAATGCCTTGCATTATTTCGTGCTTTCAGATGGCCACCCGTTCCCAGAACCAAGTGGTTCGTCTGACCCGGTGCATCGGCGTACCTGGTCACACGGCCATGTTGGTCCGAGTGATGGTTGAGACAGGCTATCGTTGGTATCCCGAGTATACCGTCGAGGAGCAGTTCCGAGACTTTAATCAAAGTCAATATCTTTGCACAGTCAGGATTTATCCATCCTATCCCGGAGCCACTGAACCCCTCCATTGCTCTTATGGACTTGGGGTTACTATCGAGATGTCTGTGCAGGACGCAGCTTACTCAATGATGACTATCATGCGAGCCAGAACTGCCTTGCTTCAGAACACCGACTACCGCTACATGCCAGCAGCACTCCCTGGGGCACAGGGGTACTATCAGGCTACTTACTGTGATTCTACCCATGAGGACTCACTACTCCGCACCACCACTGAGATGCTTGAGGACAAGGACCGTGAGAATCGTGCCTTGCGAATGGAGCTCTTTAATGCTCGTGCTGATCACTGGGCCACTCTGACACGGTTTGCACCTGCCATGCAAGCTGGGTTCATGGACATGAGGGACTTATACCCCGTGCGATCTGGTCTGCCAGAATGTATGGAATGGTGTGATGTAGGAGGCATCACCCCTCCTCGTGGACCCCGTCTGCCACCGTTTGTTGGACCAAGGCCACACCCGAGTCCCTATGGACCGCAAGCTCCACAGGACCGACTGTTTCCGGATGATCATGTTCAGCTTCCAGGACATGGTGGTGACTTCTATGAGGATTACTACGGAGACGTCTGAGTTGGTAGTAGTTCCACTAGTAATGTAACAGTTGTAATCTCCACAGTCCTGCGTGTCTTGTGGGATACGACTTGGTGTGTATCACGTTCCGGAGGTGTAGAAAAATAATGTATAGGAGCTTGGAATGCCTCTGATGAGATGTATCGTGTTTCATCGTAGTTGTACCCTAGCCTGGGCTTGTACTAAACTATGTATGGCGTGTATGACCGTTGGTATATGTATGTTGCTATGTTACCATGTCATACTGATGGTCATCTCTGCATTCCGTGTTATCCATTACATTCCGCCTTTCCCTATCAAGATTTAGCCATCCTCGTCTAAACCGTTGCCTTGTTTCTCCTAGGATGGTTAACACCCGCAACAACCCTGCTGTCCAGGCGCAGGATGAAGCCAATGCAGCCAGGGCGGAGAATCTGCCCCAACCGCCTTCACTGGCCGAAGTTATGCTGGAGGCAGAAAGAAACAAGCGTGAGACTAACCGCTTGCTAGAGCGAATTGAGCAGAATACTGCACGTCACCAGAGGAACGACCTGGTGTCCCTCAATGACTTTATCAAGTTGTACCCACCGAAGTTCAATCATTCCGTCGAGCCCCTTGATGCGGATGACTGGCTTCGCAACATCACCCATAAGCTACGTTCTGCCAACGTAGCCGAAGCTGATAAGGTTACCTACGCTGCCTATCACCTCGAAGGCCCTGCTAGCCTTTGGTGGGAGAACTTTGAGGCTATGCGCCCAGCTGGCCAAATCACTACTTGGGCTGAATTCAGTGAGGCTTTCCGTGAGCACCACATTCCGGAGGGTCTCATAGATCGTAAGCGCGAAGAGTTCTGCAACTTCACCCAAGGCAGACTGACCGTGGATGCATACAGCCGTGAGTTTGGAAATCTAGCGCGCTATGCTCCTGAAGAGGTATCCACCGACGCCAAGAAGCAGGCAAGGTTCCGCAAGGGACTTAGCCCCGAGCTTCGCCGTGATCTCCGTCTGCATGAGTGTACCTCTTTCCAAAAGTTGGTCAATAAGGCCATCAGTGCCGAGACAGGACAAACTGACTATGACGCTACACGCAAGCACTCTCGTGACTTTGGTTCCTCATCTGGCTCCGGATCCCAGAAGCGCCGGGTCTGGATTCCAAATACTGCTCTGCCACCCAGGTTCACTCCGAGGCCATCCTTCGAGGCGCCTCGCCCCAACCAGCAGCATGCACCGCCCAAGGTCTATGGTGGCCCCGCTGCTAATGCTGCTCCACGCCCCAATATTGTGACATGCTTCAAGTGTGGAGAAACGGGTCACTATTTGCGCGAGTGCCCCCGAAACAACCTAAATCAACCTGGACAGTCCGTTGGCCGTGGTAAGCCAGCAGGAAAGACTTACTACGCCAAGCCAGCCACCACTGCACGTGGCCATGTCAACTATGTTTCAGCTGAAGAAACTCATGAGGATCCCAACGTCGTCCTTGGTACGCTCCTTGTTAATTGCCATCCGGCAACTGTTCTTTTCGATACTGGAGCATCTCATTCATTTATCTCTGAGAGCTATGCTCGATTACACAACACCACATTTGTGACATGCCCACTTCCATGGTAATTCAAACCCCTGGTTCTAAGTGGCAAACCTCTAAGATAAGCCATGGAAATGAAATTCTTGTTGACAGATTGGTCTTCCTTGCGTCACTAATAGCTCTCAAGTCCTCGGACATAAACATCATCTTGGGTATGGACTGGATGTCAGCTCATTATGCTAAGATTGATTGCTCTACTAGAACTGTTCAACTCACCCATCCGTCGGGCAAGACAGTCAATGTTTTGACCCGAGTGTCTAAGCGTCAGCTCTACTCATTAAATGCCAACCCTCTTCCAGACCTCGAAGATGTGCCGGTAGTCCGTGACTTCCCGGATGTCTTCCCTGAAGAACTGCCAGGTATTCCACCTGACAGGGATGTTGAGTTCGTGATAGACCTTGTTCCAGGAACCGTCCCAATCTCTAGAAGACCCTATAAGATGGCACCCCTAGAGCTAGCCGAGCTTAAGAAACAACTCGATGAGTCCTTGAAAAAGGGTTTCATCCGTCCTAGTTCTTCTCCGTGGGCTTGCCCCGTCCTCTTCGTCAAGAAGAAGGATGGTACGGATCGGATGGTTGTAGATTACCGACCCGTCAACCTAGTCACAATCAAGAACAAGTATCCGCTTCCCAGGATCAACGACCTGTATGATCAGCTCGCTGGATCCTCAGTCTTCTCTAAGATGGATTTGAGGTTGGGCTACCATCAAATCAAAATCAAGAACGGGGACATTCCTAAAACGGCCTTTGTTACTCGTTATGGCCAATACGAGTATACAGTCATGTCCTTCGGGTTAACCAATGCTCCAGCCACTTTCTCTCGGTTAATGAACTCAATCTTCATGGAGTATTTGGATAAATTCGTCGTAGTATACCTCGATGATATACTCATCTACTCCAAGAACGAGGCAGAACATGCCGAGCATCTAAGGCTAGTACTAACGAAACTTCGAGAGCATCGCCTTTATGCTAAATTCTCCAAGTGTGAATTCTGGTTGCCAGAAGTGACCTACCTAGGCCACGTGATCTCTGGTAAAGGTATTGCTGTCAATCCCGAGCGAGTTCAAGCCATCCTTGACTGGACTCCCCCTGAAACGGTTAAGCAAGTCCGGAGTTTCCTTGGCTTAGCGAGCTACTGCCGCCGCTTCGTCGAGAATTTCTCCAAGGTTGCTAAACCTCTAACCGAACTCCTCAAGAAAGATAAAAGTTCGAGTGGACCCCACAGTGCGAGTTCAGCTTTCAGGAACTGAAAAGACGCCTGACATCTGCCCCCGTACTCGTACCACCAGATTTTTCTAAAGGACTTTGTTATCTATTGCGACGCCTCGCGACAAGGACTAGGTTGCATACTCATGCAAGACCGTCATGTGATTGCCTACGCTTCCCGACAGTTGCGTCCACATGAGGATAATTATCCCACACATGATCTAGAGCTTGCAGCCGTAGTCCATGCACTCAAAACATGGCGACATTACCTTCTCGGTAACCGTTGCGAGATTTTCACCGACCACCAGAGTCTGAAATACATTTTCACCCAACCGGATTTGAATCTCAGGCAAAGACGTTGGGTCGAGTTGATCTCAGACTACGACTTAGAAATAACTTACACCCCGGGCAAAGCCAACGTCATGGCTGATGCGCTAAGCCGTAAATCCTATTGTAACAACTTGATGTTACAACAAAGCCAACCACTTCTCCACGAGGAATTCTGTAAGCTTAACCTTCACATTGTTCCTCAAGGATTTCTATCTACCCTGGTGGCGAAACCTACCCTTACGGATCAGATCATCAAAGCTCAGAAGGTAGATCCGGGATCTCCCGTATTAAGAGAAACATCAAGAAAGGAGTTGCGGATTGTTTCTCCGTTGATGACCAAGGTGTTGTGTTCTTTGGAGACCGCCTAGTGGTTCCCAAGGTACGCAACCTGAGGCGATTGATCCTTAAGGAAGCTCATGAATCTCCTCTCACCATTCATCCCGGTAGTACTAAAATGTATCAAGACCTACGCCAGAGGTTTTGGTGGACTAGGATGAAGAGAGAAATTGCTCAATACATTGCTAATTGCGACGTCTGCCGTCGTGTTAAAGCAGAGCATCAACGGCCTGCTGGCACCCTTCAGCCTCTGGCTATTCCTGAATGGAAATGGGATAAAATCGGTATGGATTTCATTACCGGGTTTCCCAGGACCAAGAGAGGGAATAATGCTATCTTCGTTGTTGTCGATCGTCTTTCCAAAGTAGCCCACTTCCTACCTGTTCGTGAGAGTATAACCGCTAGCCAGCTAGCAGACTTGTACATCTCCCGAATAGTGTCTCTTCATGGTGTTCCATTGGAAATTAACTCAGACCGTGGAAGTCTCTTCACCTCTCGATTTTGGGAAAGTTTCCAAAATGCTATGGGAACTCGTCTCTCTTTTAGCACCGCCTTTCACCCTCAATCAAGTGGTCAGGTAGAACGAGTTAATCAAATTCTGGAGGATATGCTCCGAGCTTCTGTCATCTCCTTCGGCATGGATTGGGAGAAATGCCTTCCATTCGCCGAGTTCGCTTATAACAATAGTTACCAAGCTAGCTTGGGCAAAGCCCCTTTCGAGGTTCTCTATGGACGAAAATGTCGAACGCCTCTTAACTGGTCAGAAACCGGGGAAAGACAACTCTTTGGCCCGGATATGATTCAGGAAGCAGAAGAGCAGGTTCGCATTATTCGTGAGAAATTGAAAACAGCCCAATCTCGCCAAAAGAGCCATTATGATCGCAAACATAAGGCTATGACTTTTGAGGTTGACGAGAAGGCTTACCTTCGGGTGACTCCTTTAAAGGGAACCCATCGATTCGGTATCAAAGGCAAATTGGCTCCTCGTTACATTGGACCCTTTCGCATTCTTGCCAAGCGAGGAGAAGTTGCCTACCAATTGGAACTACCTCCGCATCTTTCCAAGGTTCATGACGTCTTCCACGTTTCCCAACTCAGGCGTTGCTTCTCGGATCCTATCCGTGGAGTGGACCACGAAACGCTTGATCTCCAAGATAATCTCACATACCGGGAGTATCCCGTTCGAATCCTTGATCAAGCCGAGCGTACCACTCGACGCCAAAACATCAAGTTTCTCAAGGTTCAATGGTCACACCATTCCGAGAAAGAAGCTACTTGGGAAAGGGAGGATCGTCTTCGACTTGAGTACCCCACCTTCTTCCCAACGGATCCTAAATCTCGGGACGAGATTCTTTTGAGTGGGGGTGAGTTGTCACATCCTAGCTAGTTCATGCATTAGAGTGTTGCATCATGTCTACATTTCACAGAAACCTGAAATGGGGATGTCAGAAACCCCCAGCACCCCCCCTGGAACAACTAGGGTTTACTAAAATTCTTTTCAATGAACCTGAAATGCCCTCCATAAATGTTCACCATCTTTGGTCTTGGCTAAAACCTCTGCCAAAAATGGTTTCATATTTTTGGAGGCCATCTTGGATTTTTGCACAAGCCATAAGTATTTGCATTTGGGCATTTTAAATGCTATAAATATTTTCAAATGCCCAAATAATTTTGAAAGTATTTTTAGGCTGTTGGGAATAATCTCAAAGGTGCCTCAGAATATTTTCAGGATTTTTCCAAATGAAATAGTATTTTTACTATTTCAAAACACAGTACAGAAATAATCAAAAAAGGAGAAAGAAACAGAAAGCAGAAACTTACCTGGCAGCCCACCTGGCGGCCCAGCACTGTGCTGGCCCGCGCCAGCGAGCTGCTTGCTCTCGCCAGAGCAGGCAGACAGGTGACGCGGCGAGCGCGAGCTCGCCACCGCGCCAGCTGCTTGCCGCCCTCGCCGCGGACGAGCTGGACGACCTTCCTCGACGCGCCCCGAGCCCCTGGACATCGTCACTCTCCCCCATCGCCTCTCCCTCGCCCTTTCCCCACCATGGCCGACGCCGCCGCAGACACCTCACCGGAGTAACCGTGGCCACCGTCGACCTCGCGCCATTCCACTGTGTCCTACAGCTCTGCCGTCGCCCACTCCTTCGAGCAAGCCGAGCCCCGAGCGCTCGTTTGCCCCGAAGCTCCGCCACCGACCTCGCCTTCGCCGCTCCCCGTCGGAGATCCCCTCCGCCGTCGCCACTGCTACAGCTCGTCTCCGACCCCGCCGCCTGCTCCGTCGCAACCGCCGTGAGCATGGCCACCTTCCCATCCTCCCTCTCTCTCTCTCGAGCTCTGTAGCCACCGCACGAAGCTCACCCGAACGCGCCGCCGCACGAGCTCGTCGCCGACGAGGCTCCGGCCATCCAACGGCCGCACCACCGTAGCCATTAGCTTCACCGCAACGCCAGGAACCCGTAGCGCCATCGCATGTCCCTCGCCGTGCTCTCTAGCTACGGTTTCAACCACGCCCGTACTCCGGCAGCCGCACGGCTCGTCGCCGGCGTCGATTCCGGCGACCCCGAGCTCCACTACCACCACCAGTCGACGCGGTTCGCCCCCAGCTACACGTAGGTGCTCTCCGCCGTCCTTTTGGTCGCCGGAGGAGCAAACCCGCACACCACCGCCGCGTCTGGACGTCGCCGGCGGCTAAACGCCGGCGAGTCAGCGTGGTTTGACCACGGTTTAACCCCCCAGGGTCACTGACAAGTGGGGCCCGCCTGCTAATTAAATCTGGGTTAGAGTTAAAACTAATCCTAATTAACTAGTTACCTAATAGTGTCACTGACACAGGGGACCCACACGTCAGGTTTGACCTGGACGACCCCGTTGACCTGCTGACGTCACACTGACGTCAGGCTGACGCAATAAAACATTTACTGGAATTATTCTTATATTGGAAATTCCAGAAATTATCACAAACTTCAAAAAATCATAGAAAATAATCTATAGCTCAGAATGAAAAGATTTATATATGAAAAATGATCAGAAAAATCCATTCTATCCATCTGTACTGGTTTCATGCATGATTAAGCAAGTTAACCTACTGTTTTATACAGAACAAGATAAGCATTAATATGGGCCATTTATGAACTTGGAATTTGAATCTTTGATTCAAATTAGTCCAAACCTTTCTGGCCTTAGTTGCATTAGCCCAATACATCCATTTTGCCATGTCTCATGCATGCATCATATTGTTGCAGTTGCTTGGTGTTGATTGTGCTTCGGTATGCTCATCGTGGTAGGTCCTGCCTCCGAGGATATTCACGAGTATCCAACTGAAGGGCAGTATCCCACCACCACTCTGTCAGGCAAGCAACCCATTGATCATTTCGATACAAACCCATCTTCTCGCTTCTGCTCTCGTTTACTGCATTAAGACAACGCGATTCAAACTGCTGTGTGTGTTGCGGTAGTTGAACCCACTTTCCTTTGCATGACCTGTCATTGCCACAGTAACTAGATGAAACCCACTAGCATGTGTAGGAGTTGATTGAGCCATGTTGTGTTCCTACAATGCTATGCTTGCTATGCTTAGAGTTGTGTCAGGTCTGGCTCATCAGGGTGATGAACTAGAGTGAAAGTGCGTGTGTCGGTAATGAGAGTGAAGTGTTGAATACGATTTGGTAAAGGTATCGATGGGAGGCCATGTAGGAGTACATGGTGGGTTGTTTCATTGAGACCGTCCCTAAGAACTGAGATCTGTATGCGTGATTTAAGATTCAGCTACTACCACACATTGGGCCCGAAACCAATGGACCCCCTCGGCTTCTTATTCACCCTTGTCCTCTGTCCAGGAGTTGCACGTAGTTTCTGGTGTTTGTAGTAAGCTGGAGGCCGTGGACAGCGCTGACCAAGGGGTGGGCTGTGATGCGGTAGGCTCGTGGCACGGTGTACCGAGTCGCCCGTTTGGTGTCCGGGAACCCTGCACACATCGTTCGGGGCCGTATGTGGAAACCTCGGCCGGACTCCCTGCGGATGGAACCTGAATAGGCGATAAACCTGGACTAGAGACTCGAGTGTTTAGGTAGGCTGTGGCCGACACCCACGTTGGGCTTCCGCTTGAAGGTTGCCGAGTACACGTCGTGTAGCGACGATAAGTGGTGAGAGCGTGTGTGACGAAGTACACCCCTGCAGGGTATGAAACTATTCGAATAGCCGCGTCCGCGGTAAAGGACTACTTGGTCGCTTATGCAGTTCATAGACAAGTAAATGGATACTACTAAAAGCCTCAAGATAAGTGTGAGTACCGCGGATGGCCCTCTCGTTGGATGACGAGGGAGGATCCACGGTGGAGTATTGAGTTGGTGATTAGTGGACTCGTGTGCGAAAACTATTTCACAAGTGGTGTATCGTAGGATAGCTTAGCCAAGAGTCAAAGCTGGCTTGCTGCAATAACCCCACTACCTTCTTGAGAATGAACATGTATAGTAGGATCTGTTGTAAGACTTGCTGAGTACCTTTGTACTCATGTTGCTTTAATTACTGTTTTCAGACGACAACACCGCCCCTTCTGACGGGTTCTACGTAGAACTCGACGACGACGAGTGACTTGCCACCCAGGTGGTGATCTAGGCTTGTGAAGGGCCTATGTAGATAGACAGGCTTCGTCAAGCCTTCTTTCTTTCTAGTGTCTGTACCCAGACAGTTTGCTTCCGCATGTGCTTGTATGATTGTATGACTTGAGTGTCGGGTCATGCGACCCCTATCTGTATGAACAAGTTATGTAAGGCTCTCCGGAGCCCTTAAATAAAGTACTTGAGTTGTAGAGTTTTGTTGTGATGCCATGTTGTATTTGCGCATATCGAGCATATTGTGTGTATGTTTGAAATGCTTGGTATGTGTGGGATCCGACAATCTAGTTGTTTATCTTTAGCAGCCTCTCTTATGGGGAAATGTAGTCTGGTGCCTCCTTGAGCCATAGTAGTCCGCTACAGCCCGGTTCACCGGAGTCCTGCTAGCCCAGCACTACTGCTCTGGACACTTGACTGGCCGGCATGTGAGTCATATCGTTCCTGTGTCTGTCCCTTCGGGGAAATGTCACACGGTGACATCCGGAGTCCTGCCTAGCCTGCTACAGCCCGGGTTCCCGGAGTCCTGTTAGCCCAGTGCTACAGCCCGGATTCACACGCTGCTGACCGACATGTTCGATGTTGATTCATGTATGCCTGTCCCCATACGTTAGTGCCGCTTTGGGTTCACGACTAGCCATGTCGGCCCGTGTTCTCTGTCATATGGATGCTAGCGACATTGTCATATACGTGAGCCAAAAGGCGCAAACGGTCCCGGGCCATGGTAAGGCGACACCCGTGGGAGTACCGTGCATGAGGCCGCAATGTGATATGAGGTGTTACAGGCTAGATCGGTGTGACTTGGAATCGGGGTCCTGACACGCAGCTTTGAGAGCGAGGTTTAGGGCCAGGAGTGCATCCCTAGTGTCCCCCACCATGGTGATGATGTCACTGCTTACAGGCATCTTGACGGCGTTGTAGCCGGGGTGCGTCGCCGCCATGAACTTGGCGAGGGCCGGATACCCAAGGATGGCATTGCACGGGGGGCAGTCGTGGGCAACGTCGAAGTAAATGAGCTCGGTACGGTAGTTCTAGCATGTGCCGAAGGTGACCAGGAGGCGTATCTGCCACTAGGGGTGGTGGAGCCATCGACCACCCCCGAGAAGGGCTTGGTGGGGGCAAGCTGGTCGTAAGGCACTTGAAGCAAGTCAAAAGCTTCCACGGAGAGGACGTCGAGGACGGCAAATCGCCGTCGATGAGGGTCCTGGTGACAGCGATATTGCTGATGGTGGGCGTGCATAGCATGGGGAGCGTGCCGGCGTCGACCGTGGTCTTGGGGTGATCCCTAGAGTCAAAGGCGATGCCAGTCTCGGGCGTTGTGTGGCCTGGGGGAGCCCCCTGCCACGGCTAACAGCTCCCACCCGATGAAGAAGCTGCTTGACGTGGAGGCCCGAGGCTGCCGCCTACGACCCGCCGACGATGGACGCGACAGTGTGGGGCGCCGGTGTCACAAAACGCGCGATGAGCAGGCTGCCCAGCTCCTCCCAGGAGGCCACCGAAGACTCAGGCACGCCTGTGAGGGCCATAGGGAGCCAGTTCACCATGACCTTGTCGTCGCCGCCCGCCGCCCAGATGGCCTTCGCGTACAACCGGAGGAACTCCACGGGGTCCGTCACACCGTCGTACCACAGGGGCACCGCCGGCCTAAACTTCAGCGGCCACCGCACGTGCCACAGGCTGGGGGTAAAGGCTCAGTGGCCCGCAAGACCTTCGTAGGTGCTCAATGGCCCAGCGAGTGGGGCGGCGCCCGCCATGGGAATCACGCAGCGCGGGCGAAGCGCAGTTGATGAAGAGGCAGAGCTTCAACACGGCCCTACCTAGCGCGCCAAATGTCAGATTCAGGGCTCCGCAGACCCAAGAAAGGTTCAAAATCTGGGGTGTCTGTGAAGAACTCAACCTATCAAGCCTACCAGCTCGTCGCCCCACAGCCTAGCCTGATTTGCATGAGCAAGGAAGAAGATGAACACGGTAGTTTACCCAGGTTCGGGCCACCTTGCGGTGTAAGACCCTACTCCTGCTTTGTGGTGGACTGGCCTCACGAGGGGCTGAGGATGAACTGGTGCAAGGGATGAAAAACCTCGCGAGGTTCAGGTGTGAGGAATCAGTTGACCCCTTCTACGGTGGTGGCTAACCTATATTTATAGTGGCCTCGATCCTCTTCCCCCAAAATATAGGCGGGAAGGGATCCCACAGTGGCCAATTTGAAAGGGGACAAGTAGTACATCTTATCCTGATGAAAGGTGGTCTTTGCCTGCAAAGCTTCTGGTCATGACGCAGCGGTGGGCTCAGCGATGACATCCATCCTACCATGCTGGTGGTCTTGGTCTCGTTGCACCGGAATGGAAACCTTTGCCAGATTCCTTGGGAACCCACGCCTGTCCTTGCCTCCTTAGCACCAGAGATGAAACTGCCCCCTCTGCGCTCGCTGGCGTCCGCCTGGCCTTGAACGTCACGGCTTGCGTCATCGTAGCCTCATGAGGCTGGGTACCTGCATAGAAATCTCCGCTCCTAGGTAGGCCGCCTGGGGAGGCCGCTCATTCGGGGGGTCTTGGCGTCATTCGCCTCGCGAGGCTTGGCCCCACGCGAGGGTCTTGTCTTGGCGGCCTTTTTGATGGGCCGTACCAAGCAGTCGAAGGAGCCACGCTGTGGGCCGCAGGCAGGCAAGTCTGCGTACCCTGGTTCCCAGAAAGCCAACCGCGCTTGGCCGCCTCTGAGCCGACCTCCAAGATGCCGACAGGTGCCTCGCGAGTGAGCGCATGGGGCTTGTCTCAAGGTGGCTCCAAGCCGACACGTCGGCCAAGACGGCTGGGGCCGGGCCGAAGCCTCTACCGCGGAGGGCGGGAAGGAGGACGCCGAAGCCAGGGAGGCTTGTGATGCTGCGCTAGCTAGTGCAGCGTCCATCGAGGAGCGCTACAACGAGGAAGAGTCCAAGCTGAAGTCCCTCCAAGAAGAACAAGCAGCGCACGCCCAACATCTCCAGCAGCAGGAGGAGGACCTCAAGGCCCGCGAACCAAACCTTGCAAGCCGTGACTCAGAGCTGACCCAAGTGACTGCTGACCAGGCCGTGGAGCGCAATCGCCTGGCCAAGCTGAGGAAGGAGGTGGCCGATGCCAAGGAGTCCCACGCCCAACACGTCTCCAAGGCAACAGCCCAGTTGGAGGCCAGGGAGAACGCCCTTGCTAACACCGAGGAGAAGGCGGCCACGGAGCACGACGCCTTCCCCTTGCTCGAGCTCAGGTCTCGCGAGGCACTACGCTCCATCTGTAGGGCAGGATACGAGGAGCCGCTGGCGACCCCCGAGGATGGATTTGCAGGGATCTCCTCCAAGCGCATTGAAGAGCTTAAGGGTGTTGCCGCTGAAGTGGACTCCATCATGGAGGAGGAGTGCCGCTCGCTCTTCATCGCGGCTACGACGTGCTTCTTCGGCCAGCTCTACCTCCAGGACCCGTGCTTCAACTTCAACACGGTGATTCGTCTGATCACTCCTAAGTCCCGCGCTTTTGTCGTGGGAGCCGTGAAGGGTCACGTGGATGCGCCGCTGAAGAAGTTCCTCTGCATCGCCAACACTGAGCCCATGGTGGTCCAGGCCAGCGGCGGCGATGATGGCAGCGGCGATGTCGATGATCAGCTCCCTAGTTTTTATCCTGCAACTTTACCATGCCTTGTGGAGGAGTGAACCTTCTGTTTGAATTTGTGGAATAATTTGTGCTTGTAATAACTTGTTAGGACTCCGCGATTTTCCTATTCGTGCTTGGTTTCTTGCTTGCTTGCTTTTGCGCTCTGCGTCGGCAGGGCCCAGCCCCGCGCATACCTTGACCACCGTTGGGGTATCCGGATCGCCAGGACGACAACAAGGGGTGAGGGGCTACGTGACAAGTGAGGCCCCCGAGTCGCTATGTTCAGGAGGTCCCCCATGACGTGCGAGCTGCCTTCATGAAAGAAACATATGCAGCGGCGAGGTTAATCTGGAGCCCCCATACCTTTTCTTGCCAACCTTTGCACGGGGGGACGCGAGGAGACCAGCGCACATCGGGCCTAGCCTGAGCTAGCCCCGTGTCTAGCCCCCTCGCGCGTGCTTCCAAGGGAAATGTTGCATAACAAGGGCATATGAACAGCTGAAAGGCTGTCCTGAGGTTGGTGCAGCCACTAGGGAGCTCTCAGTTATTTATCCACTAGCGCGGAGCATGGTGCTTCCACTTTGGCATGGGCATAGCCGCTCCTCGAGCGTGTCATCCGCCAGCGTGGAACATGGGGCTTTCACTTGTGCGTGATCATAGTTGCTCCTCAACCGTGTTACCCACCAGCATGGAGCATGGGCGTTCCACTTGTGCGTGGGTGGGAGTTCCCTCGGGGGGAGACTTCGGGGCATGTACAACCCCATTCGTACACGTGGCTACCATGGCAGAACTGGAGGAGGTGAATTTGGGCACTCGTGAGCCAGTGGTGGGCTCATGAGGCCCTACCTCAAGGCGGGTTGCACCTGAATCTTGTGGCGTGGGGCGCGCTTATGAAACCTATGTGACAGGGCGACCTACGCTGAACGAACCTCCGGAGGCCATCGGGTAAGGCCGAACATCAAAGACCCCAAGATATGACGTGAAGGGGACCGGCCCGCCAGACAGAGCTCAGCCATTTGATTTATCGACGCTGTAGGGATGGACTCGAGCGCAGACGCCGTGCCCTGTCTTCTCATGCAACAATCCCACGGAAAGACACTCGACGTGCGGCTCCTTGAACGGAGAAGCGAAGCGCCGAACTATAGTCGTACGAACTGGGCCGCGCACCATTACTCATCCACTCACGATTAGCTCATGCGAGAACAAGGCACTAAGGACCCCGGGAGCTGATGCGCACGGGAGCTGGCCCGCGGGACAGAGCTCGGTCTCTTGGGTTTAACAACGCTGCAGGGACGGACCCGAGCACAGACGCCATGCCAGTCCTTAATCATGAGGCAATCGCGGACAGGTTTGTGAGGGCGTAGTGACATTCATAGTGGAGAAACACGAGACATGTAAGTTGAAATATTTGGGAGATTCATAGAGGCAGAGCTAGTTCTGATATATGTGCAAAATGATACAACTTCGGGGGCGGGCCCTGGCACCCTGAGGATAATGCAGCCTGAAGGGCGCCCTTAATCTGAATAAACCAAAAAGTCACCTGGCACCATTGTTGTAGAAGCGTTGAGGTAGTTGAAGAAACATGTCGAAGAAGCTGCTCCTCATGAGCTGGTAGGCCCCGGAGGCCTGGGGGGCTCGCGAGGGTCTGGAACCTCCTCCGACATGACCGCCTAGCCTCGTGATACACCATAGCACGCTGCAGGAACGCTGGTACGAGGGGGTGATTAGACTACTTGACCAAATAAAAATCTAGCCTGCAGCGAAAGTATGTCTAGAGGGGGGGTGATTAGACTACTTGACCAAATAAAAATCTAGCCTTTTCCCAATTTTAAGTCTTGGCAGATTTTAGCAACTTAGCACTAGTCAAGCAAACAAACTACACATGCAAGTCTAAGAGTATAGCAGCGGAATGTAAAACATTGCACATGAAGGTAAAGGGAGGAGTTTGGAGGGAGCAAACGCAATGTAGACACGGAGATTTTGGCGTGGTTCCGATAGGTGGTGCTATCATACATCCACGTTGATGGAAACTTCAACCCAAGAAGGGTGACGGTTGTGCGAGTCCACGGAGGGCTCCACACACGAAGGGTCCACGAAGAAGCAACCTTGTCTATCCCACCATGGCCATCGCCCACGAAGGACTTGCCTCACTAGGGTAGATCTTCACAAAGTAGGCGATCTCCTTGCTCGTACAAACTCCTTGATTCAACTCCACAATCTTGACGGAGGCTCCCAAGTGACACCTAACCAATCTAGGAGACACCACACTCCAAAAGGTAATAGATGGTGTGTTGATGATGAACTCCTTGCTCTTGTGCTTCAAATGATAGTCTCCTCAACACTCAACTCTCTCTCATAGATTTGTATTTGGTGGAAAGATGATTTGACTTGAAAGCAACTTGGAGAAGGCTAGAGATCAAGATTCATATGGTTGGAATGGAATATCTTGACCTCAACACATGAGTAGGTGGTTCTCTCTCAGAAAATGTATGATGGAAGTGTAGGCATGTTCTGATGGCTCTCTCCACGAATGAAGAGTGGGTGGAGGGGTATATATAGCCTCCGCACAAAATCTAACCGTTACACACAAATCCCCAAACTCGGTGGGACCGAATAATGAAACTCGGTCAGACCGATTTAGTTCAAAATGTGAACATTAGGCTTTTCGGTGGGACCGACATGTCAACTCAGTGAGACCGATTTCATTAGGTTATGGCATAACGTAATCTCGGTGAGACCGGTTACACAAACTCGGTGGGACCGATTTTGGTAATAAGCTAACCAAAGAGTTGGTCAGGCAAACTCGGTGGGACCGATTCGCTCATCTTGGTGAGACCGAAACCTTACGAAAGGGAAACAAAGAGTTTGCATTGCGAACTCGATGGGACCGATCGCTCATCTCGGTTGGACCGAAACGTTATAAAGGGAAACAGAGAGTTTGTAATCCCATCTTGGTGAGACCGAGATCCCTATCGGTAAGACCGAAATGACTAGGGTTTTGTGGCAGTGGCTATGTCAACTGAACTCGGTGGAGCCGGATAGAAAGTTTCGGTGGGGCCGAGTTTGACTTTTGGTTTCGGACATATGTGGATATGAGAAAATGGTTGAGGGTTTTTGGAGCATATCACTAAGCACTTTGAGCAAGTAACCCATTAAGCAACACCTCATCCCCTTTTAATAGTATTGGCTTTTCCTATGGATTCAATGTGATCTTGGATCACTAAAAGTAAAATGTAGAGTCTTGAAGTTTAGAGCTTGAGCCAATCTTTTGTCCTTAGCATTTTGAGGGGTCCACATTTCTAATCCATGCCATGCCAATCATTGAGCTTGCCTGAAATATTTATCTTGAAATAGCATTGGTTCAATGAGCTATATGTTGTTTGGAATTACCAAAACCACCCAGGGATAGTTGCACTTTCAATCTCCCCCTTTTTGGTAATTGATGACAACATATAGATCAAAGCTTTGACAAATGATAATAAGATTGAAATACATCGTCGCTTTGAGAAGTATGTGATAAGCAAGAGCTCCCCCTAAATTTGTGCATTATTTAAAATTTGCTTTTGAATGCAAATGCACAATGGATTAGGATCATGGGTCACTCTTCCATGTCACATACATCTTGGTGGAGCGCTCAAAATGATGAAAATTAAAAGCATGCACTCATCACCAAGCAAAGTGAATGATCATATATGGAATATAAGAGATAATATCATCCAAGCAAGCATTAAAGTAGCATACGATCAAACACATTATCAAACAAGTATCTCACACAGACATAGAGTATGAACCAAGCACACAAAAAGTTCAACCAAAAGCAAGAGAGACAAAGAGGAAAAACACTCTCTCTCGAAGCCTATGATCTATACACTTCTCCCCCTTTGGCAACAGGTTACCAAAAAGTTCGAAAATGCATAGTGTTATGCGTCTCTCAGGCTTGGTCTTTGGGAGGTGGTGTAGATAGAACTCTAAGGACAAAGGCATCTGTTGATGTAGTTGGAGCTAGTGGAGTGGCTGCTGGAGGTGGTACTGAAGCTGTAGCTGCTGGTGCTGATGCTGTCTTGCACCATCTTCCCCTCTTTCTCTCCTTCCTTTTCTTATCCTTAGCAACATCTTCTCCTCCAGTTGACTTGGAGGGTTCCTGAGTGGAGGCCCTAGCCTTAGACATTGGGACTCTTCTAGCAGGAGCCTTCTTGTTCAAGCCTGGCTTTGTTGCAGCAGTTGTGCCATACTCCTTTTTCAACACTTTCTTCTTTGAGCTGGCCTCATCCTCAACAGCCACATAGTCCTCATCCTCAGAGTCTAAGCTTCTCTTGTTCCTTGCTCTAGTGGCTACCTTGGGCAAGTTACTAGGTGTGCTCCTGCTGCCCTCATCATAGCTACTTGAGGGATCGGAACCCTCACTCAATTGCACTTGTTCCTCAGATCCGTTCTGACTGTCACTCTGGTAAGACATCTTGGCAAACACACTGACAGCAGACCCTGTGAATAGATGTAGTTGAGGTAGAGTGGATGAGCATCACAAAGTGCAGAGTTTTTGCAAAACTGAAAGTGCAACTATCCCTGGGTGGTTTTGGTAATTATTAACAACATATAGCTCATTGAGTTAATGCTATTTCAAGATAAATATTTAAGGAAAGCTCAATGTCTGGCATGGCATGGATTAGAAATGTGGACCCCTCAAAATGCTAAGGACAAAAGATTGGCTCAAGCTCAAGACTCTACATTTTACTTTTAGTGATCCAAGATCCCATTGAGTCCATAGGAAAAGCCAATACTATTAAAAGGGAATGAGGTGTTGCTTAATGGCTTACTTGCTCAAAATGCTTAGTGATATGCTCCAAACCTTCAACCACTTTCTCATATCCACATATGTCCCAGACCAAAAGTCAAACTTGGCCCCACCGAAACTTTCTATCAGGCGCCACCGAGTTCAATTGACATAGCCACTGCCACAAACCCTAGTCACTTTGGTCTCACTGATAGGGATCTCGGTCTCACCAAGATGGGATTGCAAACTCTCTGTTTCCCTTCCTAACGTTTTGGTCCAACCGAGATGAGCGATCGGTCCCACCGAGTTCGCAATGCAAACTCTCTGTTTCACCTTCATAACGTTTCGGTCTACCTAGATGAGCGAATCGGTCCCACCGAGTTTGCTTGACCAACTCTCTGGTTAGCTTATTACCCAAATTGGTCCCACCGAGTTTGTGTAATCGGTCTCACCGAGATTACATTATGCCCTAACCCTAATCAAATCGGTCCCACCGAGTTGACATGTCGGTCCCATCGAAAATCCTACTGTTCACATTTTGAACTAATTCGGTCTGACCGAGTTTTCTAATTCGGTCCCACCGAGTTTGGTGAATTGTGTGTAATGGTTAGATTTTGTGTGGAGGCTATATATACCCCTCCACCCACTCTTCATTCGTGAGGAGAGCCATCAGAACATGCCTACACTTCCAACATACATTTTCTGAGAGAGAACCACCTACTCATGTGTTGAGGTCAAGATATTCCATTCCAACCACATAAATCTTGATCTCTAGCCTTCTCCAAGTTGCTTTCCACTCAAATCATCTTTCCACCAAATCCAAATCTGTGAGAGAGAGTTGAGTGTTGGGGAGACTATCATTTGAAGCACAAGATCAAGGAGTTCATCATCAACACACCATCTATTACCTTTTGGAGAGTGGTGTCGCCTAGATTGGTTAGGTGTCACTTGGGAGCCTCCATCAAGATTGTGGAGTTGAACCAAGGAGTTTGTACGGGCAAGGACATCGCCTACTTCGTGAAGATCTACCCTAGTGAGGCAAGTCCTTCGTGGGCGATGGCCATGGTGGGATAGACAAGGTTGCTTCTTCGTGGACCCTTCGTGGGTGGAGCCCTCCGTGGACTCGCGCAACTGTTACCCTTCGTGGGTTGAAGTCTCCATCAACGTGGATGTACGATAGCACCACCTATCAGAACCATGCCAAAAATCTCCATGTCTACATTGCGTTTGCTTCCTCCAAACTCCTCCTTTTACCTTCATGTGCAATGTTTTACATTCCGCTGCTATACTCTTAGACTTGCATGTGTAGGTTGATTGCTTGACGTGAGCTAAGTTGCTAAAATCTGCCAAGACTTAAAATTGGGAAAAGGCTAGATTTTTATTTGGTCAAGTAGTCTAATCACCCCCTCTAGACCTACTTTCGATCCTACAAGTGGTATCAGAGCTACGGTCTCCATTTTCCTTGATTTCCATAGCTTTTGGTGATCATAGCCTTGGTTTCACAACCTAGGAGAGTATGACGTCTAGCAAGGGAAATTACCACCATAGAGGTCCTTACTTTGATGGTACTAATTTTGCTAGTTGGAAGCATAAGATGAAAATGCATATTCTTGGACATACCCGCCGTTTGAGCTATTGTGTGTGTTGGCTTGCCAGGTGAATTCTTTGATGGGAGAGAACCGAACCGTGAAGCTGCCGCGGAAGAGTTGAAGATGCTGCAATACAATGCTCAAGCTTGTGATATTCTCTTCAACGGATTGTTCCCCGAAGAATTCAACAAAATCAGCCGTCTTGAGAATGCAAAGGAAATTTGGGATACTTTGATTGATATGCACGAAGGTACCGACTTCGTCAAGGAATCCAAATTGGATGTGCTACAAAGTCAACTTGACAAGTTCAAAATGAAGGATGGTGAAGGTGTCGCTGAAATGTACTCTAGGCTTGCTCTCATCACGAATGACATTGCCGGCTTTGGAAGTGAAGAGATGACCGATAGATTCATCATCAAGAAGATCCTAAGAGCCTTGGATGGAAAATATGATGCCGTGTGCACATTGATCCAAATGATGCCCAATTACAAAGATCTTAAGCCTATGGAAGTCATTGGAAGAATTGTTTCTCATGAGATGTCACTCAAGGATAAGGAAGAGCTTCCCAACAAGTCAAGTGGTGCTTAAAAAGCCTCATGTCATGCTCCCACATCATCAAGTGAGAAAAAACCTTCAATGAAGAATTGAGCCTAATGGTGAAGAACTTCAACAAGTTCTACAAGAGTAGAAGCAAGAAGAGAAGTTCCAAGTCAAGGTCCTACAATGACAAAAGATCTTCAAGTCGTGAACGAAATTGCTACAATTGTGGAAGACCCGTACACTACTCAAATGAGTGTACAGCTCCCTACAAAAGAAGAGAATATTCTCCTAAAAGAAGAAGTAGAAGAGAAGAATCACCGCTAAGAGAGAGAAGGAGTAGAGATGATCGTTATGAACGTAGAACCTCTCGGAGAAGCAAGGATTCAGAAAGGAAGGACAAATCATCAAGGAGCTACACAAAACGAAGACATGAAGCTCATGTTGGTGAATGGGTATCCAACTCCGACTCCGACCATCACTCCGAAAGAAGTTATCACTCCGACTCCGAATATACTCAAGATGAAGGTGTTACCGGTCTAGCACTTGTGTCAACCAACTCCTACGACATATTTGACTCACCAAATGAAGGGATTGGAAGATGCTTCATGGCTAAAGGCCCAAAGGTATCACACCCCGAGTATGTTGATTTCAATAGTGATGAAGATGATTTGCTACGAGATGATGATTTACTTGTTGATAACTCTAGTTATGAAAACTATGATGAACTTGCTATTAATCATGCTAATCAAGATGAAACGAATGACGATGATAAGAAGGAGATTGAGAATTTAACTAAAGAACTAAACACTCTTAATTTAGCTCATGAAACTACCTTGGAAGATCATCGAGAACTTTTAAAGACTCACGAGAAGCTACTCTTTGAAAAGCTCAACCTTGAGCAAGAGAATGAAAACTTAAAAGAAATCAATGATGATCTTCGCAAGAAAAGTTTTTCTTACATTGCCAAGCGTTAACTCTTGTCTACTTACATGCCACAAGTAAAATCTAGCAACAAGAGTAAGAAAGATTCTTCATCTAGTAGTAACAATAATAATGCTAAATCCAATGTTGTTGCTTCTAGTAGTTCTCTTGATTCCACTAATGATTCTCTTAGGCAAGTTACACTTGAGCAAGAAAATAGCTTATTGCAGGGAATTATAGAGAAGGGTGTTTACAAGAGCCTTGCCCGAAGTAAGAAAATTGAGGAAATTGTACGCAAGAAAGGAAGACACCGGAAGAATCAAGGTGTTGGTTTTGAACGAAAGTTCACTGCCAATGGAGTTGAGTGGGAAGAATATCAATACCCCAAGACGAAGTTTGTTCCTCAATAAGAGAAGTATGATCCTACTTATTTCCAAGGAACACAAGCTCAAGATGATCTTCCACCATAAGACCACAAGCAAAAAGGCAAGGACAAGCTTCAAGAGGAGATTGATGCATTTGAAGAAGCTCCCAAGGCCTTGGTCAAGTGGGTTCCCAAGACTACATGGAGTTCTACTACATCAAGTACGACTACAACTCCAAGGATTCCCATCAAGATGGTGTGGATCCCAAAGAAGAAGAACTAGAGAGTTCTTGAGGGTGACTCCGCCAACATACTTCACTCATATTCTTTGGCGAGGACATGTGCAAACAACTTCCACATCTTGCACTAGTTCAAGGAGTCACAAACCCTCTTGTTGGTAAGACAAGGGACAAGGTAACCTAAAGCTTTCATGGACATCATCTTATGTGAACATCATTCTATGTCTATGGATTTCCTTGTTTGTTCCTCGTGGGACTAACCTGTGTAGGTATTGAAAATGCAACTCACTCCAATGGATTGCTCCAAACGATCTACATCAACATTGAGCATCCACATCTTCAACACCTACATGAAGTCATCATCGACAAAACCCAAGGTTAGTTCATCCCACTTAGGGGGGATATCACATCTAGGGGGAGCTTTACTCTAATCAACTGAGCTGAAGCAACTCTATGTAAGACAAGCTGGTGGCACCGAGATGCAGAATCGCAAGCGGTTACTGCAACTCGGTGTGACCGAAAAGTTCAAATCGGTTGCACCGAGATAGAAAACCTAGATCAACTTAGTGAACTTGGTGTGACCGAAGTGGATGACTCGGTCATACCGAAGTGCACAAAGTGGTTTTGGAAGTTTAAGTCTATGACGAATCGGGGACTCCGAGTGCTCCTTACACAGAGTGGTTCGAATCTGACTGGATCAGACTTTGTGATGTAGCATGAATAGAGTTTGAGACGAGAAAAGCATAGATAGCTAGAGGGAGTTCTTAGGCATTCTTGTCCATCCATTTGGCGAAAGAGAAAAAGCCAACCAATCAAAGCAACAAATGCATGTCCTCGAATGAGTAAAATATGCAACCAACATGCTCACACAATAAAATGGCAAATGAATTATGTGACAAAGCATGCACAAACACTCTAGCATCTATCAAGCACAAGTGGGGTTACCACTTTTACATAAAGCATTGTTGTGTTCACACCATTAGAGTTGCTTCAGCTCGGTTGATTAGAGTAAAGCTCCCCCTAGATGTGATATCCCCCCTAAGTGGGATGAACTAACCTTGGGTTTTGTCGATGATGACTTCATGTAGGTGTTGAAGATGTGGATGCTCAATGTTGATGTAGATCGTTTGGAGCAGTCCATTGGAGTGAGTTGCACTTTCAATACCTACACAGGTTAGTCCCACAAGGAACAAACAAGGATATCCATAGACATAGAGTGAAGTTCACATAAGATGATGTCCATGAAAGCATTTGGTTACCCTGTCCCTTGTCTTACCTACAAGAGCGTTTGTGACTCCTTGAACTAGTGCAAGATGTAGAAGTTGTTTGCACATGTCCTTGCCAAAAGATATGAGTGAAGTACGTTGGCGGAGTCACCCTCAAGAACTCTCTAATTCTTCTTCTTCGGACTCCACACCATATTGATGGGAATCCGTGGAGTTGTAGTCGTACTTGATGAAGTAGAACTTGATGTAGTCTTTGGAACCTACTTGACCAAGGCTTTGGGAGCTTCTTCAAATGCATCAATCTCCTCTTGAAGCTTGTCCTTGCCTTTTTGCTTGTGGTATTGTGGTGGAAGATCATCTTGAGCTTGTGTTCCTTGGAAAGAAGTAGGATCATACTTCTCTTGTTGAGGAACAAACTTTGTCTTGGGGGTATTGATCTTCTTCCCACTTAACTCCATTGGCATTGAACTTTCATTCAAAACCAACACCTTGATTCTTCCTGTGTCTTCCTTGCTTGCGTACAATTCCCTCAAATTGCTTACTTCCCGCAAGGCTCTTGTAAACACCCTTCTCTATGATTCCCTTCAATAAGCTATTTTCTTGCTCAAGTGTAACTTGGCTAAGAGAATGATTGGTGGAACAAGAGAACTACTAGAAGCAACAACATTGGATTTAGCATGATTATTGTTACTACTAGATGAAGAATCTTTCTTACTCTTGTTGCTAGATTTTACTTGTGGCATGTAAGTAGACTAGAATAAACGGTTGGCAATGTAAGAACTTTTCTTGCAAAGATCATCATTGATTGCTTTTAAGAACTCATGCTCTTGCTCAAGGTTGAGCTTTTCAAAGCGTAGCTGCTCATGAGTCTTTAAAAGTTCTCGATGATCTTCCAAGGTAGTTTCATGAGCTAACTTAAGAGTGTTTAGTTCTTTAGTTAGACACTCAATCTCCTTCTAATCATCGTCATTCGTTTTAGCTTGATTAGCATGATTAATAGAAAGTTCATCATAGTTTTCATAACTTGAGTTATCAGCAAGTAAATCATCTTCATCACTATTGAAATCAACATACTTGGGGTGTTATACCTTTGGGCATTTAGCCAGGAAGCATCTTCCAATTCCTTCTTTTGGAGAGTCAAATATGTCGTAGGAGTTGGTTTACACAAGTGCTAGACCGGCAACACCTTCATCTTGAGTATATTCGGAGTCGGAGTGATAACTTCTTTCGGAGTGATGGTCGGAGTCGGAGCTAGATACCCATTCACCAACATGAGCTTGATGTCTTTGCTTTGTGTAACTCTTTGATGATTTGTCCTTCCTTTCTGAATCCTTGCTTCTTAGAGAGGTTCTATGTTCATAAAGATCATCTCTACTTCTTCTCTCTCTTGGTGGTGACTCTTCTCTTCTACTTCTTCTTTTGGGAGAATCTTCTCTTCTTTTGTAGGGATCGTACACTCATTTGAGTAGTGTCCAGGTCTTCCACAATTGTAGCAATTTCGTTCATGACTTGAAGATCTTTTGTCATTGTAGGACCTTGACTTGGTGTCGGGTGGTTGGTGCGACATATGCCAAAGGATGGCTTATCATTGTGGGAGCCAATAAAACGTCGCCGGTGCCTGGAAGCGGGATGAGGCGAAGACATGCACGCCGGCGAATCTTACCCAGGTCCGGGGCTCTCCAAGGAGATAACACCCCTAGTCCTGCTCTGCGGGGTCTCCGCATGATCACTAGATCGATAAGGGGTAGCTACAATCGCTCCTAGAGCTGTTGGGATCAAGGGAGAAGAAGAACAGGGCTAGCTCTTGCTTCTCTCTATCTATGGTGTGTATGTGTGTGCTATGTTTGGAAGCCAAACATGCAGGGGTGCGAACCCTTTGCATGGGTGCTCCGGGGGTTTATATAGGCCTACCCCCCGGGGGTACAATGGTAATCCGACTGGGACCTGGTCCCAGCCGTCAGTGTCTACGCTCGCCGGCTTCTCCGTCGGCTGGGTCCCGCTGGCTGGTGGGTCCCGCTGGCTGCCGGCTACCTGGTCGACAGGCCGGCCCCACCGCCTAGGGTTTTGTCGGCGGCTGCTTACTGTAGCCGCGCCTCTGATGATGAGGGCTTTGTCGGGGTGAGCATGGCTACAGTGGGCCGCCTCGGGGGCTATCACTGTAGCCTCACCCCGTCTTGTCTCCTTAATGGGGCTCCTGCTTCGAGGACGGGAGTGGCCGGCTTCTGGAGGCCGGCTATACTCTTGGCCGACTAGGAAGAGCCGGGCCGCCTTCACGCCTCTCTCTGACTGAAGGGGCCCGCAGTCCTTGGGCCGTTCAGGAGTGGGTCGTGGATGACGTCGTAGCTGGCGTGGCTACAGTGCCGGGCCGCACGGGAGACACCCCCCCCCGTACGGCCTCCTGTAGCCATGCCCGCCTCGGGCTTAGGGGGTCGTGGGCCGCACTGTGGCCATGCCCCGTCAAGTCGTCGTTATGTAGGAGTGGTTGTGATCTTGGCCGGCTTCTTGGAGTCGGCATCCTTCTTGGCCGGCTTCTTGGAGTCGGTGAGGCTGGGTCGCCTTCCGGGAGTCGGCTTTAGTGCTAGCCGGCCGGGGAAGGCGGCCCAAACGCTTGGAGTGCTTGAAGGCCCAAAGGCCTGATAAATTTTCTGAAGAGCCAGGGGTAGTCGGTTAGGCTACCCGTGGTCGTTTACCCCGACAGTAGTCCCCGAAGCTGATTGGGCTTCGAGGTGGAGTGGGGTTCGAGAAGCTCGGTCAGCTTCCTATCGTGACAAGCCGGCAGCTGGGAGCCGGCCTTGGTGCAGGCGCGCCGCCTTTAGTCGAATTCTTCTGGAGTCGGGGGGCAGGAACCCGCGGGCTCGTGCACCGGGCCGCGGGCCGGCCTCGGGCCGTGGCGTGCCACGTGGCCGGAAAGCCTGCCAGCCCACACGCGTGACGGGACGTCGCCGCAGGGAGGGGGCCCGCCACGTCCGCGCCCCGGCCCAGGCGCGGATCCTTTGTATCCCGAAACCGCCCGCACGTTCCGTGCGGCAGTTTCGGCTCGCACTTATGCGTAATAAACGCGAGACGTGGGGGGAGTGGGCGCTGTTAATCCCACGTCTCCCCCCCACGTCCGGCCTCTTCGGCCGCGTGAGGCTATAAGTAGGGGGAGGTGGAGGGCGGCAGACGCTCGCACGCTCCTCCTACTCCCTTCGTATTCTCGCCTTGCTCGTTCTTGTGACAGCGCCTCGCCGCCGCGCTCTTCCTTCGCACGCTCCTCCGCCGCCGTGCCAGCCTCCGCTATGCCTCCCCACGTAGAGCAGCTTGGCGGGGATTGGGACGGCTCCATCGTCCACAACGACCACATCGACTTCCTCCGCGACACCCGGCGTCTGCCCAGCGCGGATAAAGTGGAGGTCCGCCTCGCGCCGGAGAAGGAAATCAGGCCGGTGCCACGGGATGGCGAGCGGGTGGTTTTCCGCTCGCACTTCCTGCGCGGCTTCGGCCTGCCAGTGAGCGCCTTCTTCCGCTCCTGGCTGGACTTCTATCAGCTTCAGCCGCATCACCTCACCCCCAACGCGGTGGTGCTGCTGTCGGCCTTCGTCACTCTGTGCGAGGGCTACCTCGGCGTCCTCCCCACCCTCGAGCTCTGGGGGGAGTTCTTCCAGTCGAAGTTGGGTACGCGCAGCAAGGGCGTGCCAGCCCACACTGGCGCCTTCATCGCGTCGCGGAGATCAGGCGCCGACAACCCCTTCCCCGTCATCACGCTGATCCAATCGGTGAAGAAGTGGCAGAAGTCATACTTCTACGTGCGGAACATCGCTCCACGGGGCGACTACATCAATTTGCCGGCTTACGTAGCCGGCCCACCGGCGGGGAGGCTGCCCCAGTGGTCCTTCCGGGCGGTGACGCTGTCGCAGGGAGGAAATGCCGCCATCGCCCATCTGCGGGTGATGGTCCAGTCGGAGGGCCTGACGGGGCCCGACCTCCTGGCCGCGTTCGTCACGCGTCGGGTCCTCCCGCTCCAGAGCCGGCCTCATCTGATCTGTCAGATGAGCGGCCAGGTCGATCCGAGCCGGATGTGCACCAAGGAGATGCCGCAGCCCGACGCCGCCGACATGGTGAACTACCTCGCCAACTGCCAGCTTTCCGACGACTGGCAATTCGGCAAGGAGCCATACAGCCGCGCCAATCCTCCGCCTATGGTACGCTCCCCTTCTCTTTTTCTCTTTCTCCTTCTCTCTCAGCTTGTCGCCGAGTTCCTCTGGGCCGACGCTAACTCAGTCGGCTCGCTCTTTTTGACAGAATCCTCTGCTTCGTCCGGCCGGCGGAGCGGACGTGGAGCGCCGCTTCGTCCCCGACCGGACCGAGCACGACCAGGAGGACCCCGACCTGGGGGCGGTCCATATGGAGAACGCCGCCGAGCCGGCTGGCGGCCAAGCCGGCGGCGAAGCAGGCGGCTCCGGGTTCACCGCTACCTTCGAGGACTAGCCGGACGAAGACGAAGCCGAAGCCGTCCCGTATCGCCAGCCGGCGTCTGGCCGCGGCGCGGGCTCCTCCGGCGCGCAGCCTGCTCGGGGTAGAGGCCAGAAACGTCGCGCCACCCAGGGCATGTTCGGCAGCCGGACGAAGAAGCCTAGGGGTGGGGCGGCGGCCACCAGGCGGGAAGAGGCGGCCGCGAAGGCGGCTCGCTTCCGCAAAGTGGTGAAGCAGCCGCAGACGGTGTCGGCGTAAGTTCTCTCTTTCTTCGTACTGTCCTTCTTTCTTTCCTTTGGTGGTTCTTGAGTCTTCGTCTTCTTTTTCAACGGTCAGGGCTCCGCTATCACTTGAGCGGGCGGACGCCGGCTCCGCCATCGATTCGCTAGGGGGCTCTGGGAGCACCACCCGCCGCGTAGATCCCCGCGCCGCCCTCCTGGAGGTGACAGAAAGGAACGCGCGGGAGGCGCGGGAGGAGCAGGAAGCGCGGGAGGCGGAGCCACGGAGGGCAGCTGCCGCCCAGGCGGCTCGGGAGGAGGAAGCGGCGAAGGCGCTCGCCGAGGCCGCAGCCAAGGCCCAGGCAGAGGCCGAGGCCGAAGCGGCGGCAGGGGAGGCCTTGATGGTCACCCCCCTGCGCACCATGGCGCCCGGGGACGCGGATCCCTCGCCGGGGGGAGCCAGCGGTTCCCAGCCGGGGCTGGGAGGAAGCGGCGACGACGTCGTTATCTTGGGGGAGGCGCCGGGGCCGACTCCTCCAACTAGGACGACCCAAGGCCGCCAGCCTGAGCCTGCGCCCGCACAGTCGGCGGGGGGCGAGCCGGCCGCGGGGGCTGAGGTGGCGGTCCGGGTTCCGCCAAGCCGGCATGCGGGGAAGGCCGCGGCTGAACCGCAGAAGGCTGCGTCAGAGCCACAGCCGGCGGTGGGCTCCAGCTCGTCGGCTCGAGCCGGCGGTGAACGTCGCCGCGCAAGACGTCCTGACCCGGCTGCAGAGCCAAGCCGCGGCGCTGAGGCAGTTCACCGACGAATTCCTCGCCACGCGGGAAGCCATCCGGGTTACTATTCTCATCTTGCTCTTTTTGAACTTGATTTCTCTCGTGGGGGCGCGTCAGCGCACCCACTGGGTGTAGTCCCCGAGTTCCGAGTCGGCTGCTGAGCAGGCGCCTTGGAACTTCTTGGAGATTTTTGTTTTTGCTGCTTTTGTTCTCACGTCGGTCTTCTGTCCGTCTTGCAGGACTACCACAATCTCTGAGCGGCCGCCTTCAACTCCCAGGCTCGGGAGCTGACTCAAAAGACCGCCGATCTCACTGAAAGCCGAGGTATGTGACTTGATTTTCATCTCATGTGGGGGCGCGTCAGCACACCCACTGGGTGTAGTCCCCGAGATTCGGGCCGACTGCTGAGCAGTCGGCTCGGATCTTCCTTGATGATTTCTCATTCTTCTTCTTCTTCTTCTATTTCCGCAGTGGCCAACGCCAGTCTGAGGGCACAGCTGGGGGAGTCCCAGACTGCTCTTCGTGCCAAGGACGCGGAGCTCGCCGCCTTGGTGCAGGAGCGCGACCGCCTGGTCAAGAAGCTGACCGACCAGGAGGAAGGCCACAAGGCTGCGCTGAAAGCTGCGCAGGATCGCGAGGCCACCCTTCAGGCCGAGTTCGAGACGGAGGCGGCCGGCTGGGCGGAGGTCAAGCAGACTCTGGTCTCTGGTTATGGCTAGATTGAGGACCTGGTTGACGGTAGGTCATCTACCCCTTTGTCCTTTCTTGCCATCTGCCATTTGACTAGTTTTTTTGATTTTGGTGTTTTTCTTTCCTTTCCTTCTTCGCGCAGAGTACTTCCCCGGCTATTCCACTGCCGCCAACCAGGCCGTCGAAGCCCGTCGGCAGGCGAAGAGGCAAGCCGGCTTCGAGATCTCGCCAACCGCCGGCCGCTCACTGGAGGAGCAGCTCCTGGCGATCCAGGCTCGTATCCAGCCGGCTCACAGGCTGCTCCGCCGGCTTCAGCGTGCCGGGTCGGCGGTCTTGGCCGCCCTCTGGCTCGGCCAAGTAGTCCCGCGCACTCCCAGTCGGACCGCCGACTGGCTGGAGGTGGCCGTCGGCCGCTTCGAGGCTTGGAAGGCGTCAGCGGCTCGCTCCGGCGCCAGGCGGGCGCTGGAGTTCGTCAAGGCCTGGTATCCCGGCTTGAACCTGGACCAGTTGTCGACCTGGCGGCAGCAAGCCGACACGGAGCTGGAGCTGGCGCGGCCGGCCATCATTCGGCGAGCTTCGGAGATCGCCGACTATACCGACACCAACGTCTTCGCCCCCGAGGTGGACGACACTGGAGTCGCCCAGCCGGAAGATTGGTTCGGGCTGGACCCGGCGCATGGCGAGGACTCGGCGGAGGAGATCGACTCCAGCGACGAGGGCGAGGAGGAGGAGGAGGAGGAGGAGGGTGAAGACGCCGAGCCGGCTGGTGGAGAAGCCGGCCAGCCTGACCGCGCCTCCAGCACTACATCGCGTGCGTGTGCGTCTCCTGCCGCGGGAGGTGGTCAAGCCGGGACCAACTAGGCGGCCACTCCTTCAACCGGCGAGCTGCCTTCACTGACCAGCTCGGCCTCCAAGTCGCGCCTTAGTCTTCTTTCTTTTGTTTTCCTGTCTTGTTGCTTTGAACAATGTTTGGTTAAGTCTGCACAATTCCACCCACTGGGCGTATTGAAAACTCAAGTCTGTTGCCAGCCTTTAGGCGGCTTTATGTATATAAGTTATGCAATCGATTTTTCCTTGTACTTTCGCTTTTTGTCCTTCTGCTTTTTTCTTTGCCGCCCTCCCTTGGTTGCCGCCTCCCTAGTCAAACAGTTGCTCTGCAATCTGTAGCCGGGGGGTGCCTGGCCGATTGGGGAGGGGGAAGTAGTTTTAGCTCTGCTGGACTTAAGCTGAGTTTTCTAGGAAGCCGGCCAGCTGGCTGCTGTGACAGCCGGCAGGCGTATATGGAAGCCGTGTTTTTGTTATATAGGTTAGTTGTTCCTTAGCCGTTTTTCGTGTGGGCGTCCCTTCTGTCTTCTCTCTTGCTAGTCGGATAGTCAGTTCTTTGAGCTGCGACTTTCAACAAGAGAGGACTTGGGAGCCGGCGCACTACTTTGCTGACTTCGGGAAGAACTTAGTATATAGCTCAAGGCGGCTAGTCCCCGGGCCTACTAGTCGGACCCGGTGCCGGACAAGATTTCAGAATGTAATAATACATTCATGGATATGACACTCGTCATTCATAGATAAATAAAAGGCAGTCCTCGAGTACTGTTCGGGGGGCCTGTTGGTTTGTAACTTAATACAAAAAAGGGGTAGCGTGATACATACTGCTTTTCAGCTGTAAAATCGTCTTAGGAGATTTGCGTTCCATGGTCGCTCCGACTCCTTGCCGGAGTCGTCTCTCTTGCGTGCTCTTGGCTTTTGCGCGTCGATTAAGTAGTAGGAGTCGTTGCCGAGTGCCTTGCTGACGATGAAGGGGCCTTCCCAAGGGGCCGAGAGCTTGTGCTGGCCGGCTGTTCGCTGGATCAGCCGGAACACAAGGTCGCCCTCTTGGAAGGATCTTGGCTTGACCTTGCGGTTGTAGTAGCGGCGCAGGCCTTGCTGGTAGATGGCGGACCGGCTGAGGGCCAACAGCTGGCCTTCTTCCAGTAGGTCGACGCCGTCTTCTCTTGCTTCTTTGGCTTCCTCCTCCGTGTACATGGTGATCCGAGGCGAGTCGAACTCGATGTCTGTTGGGATGACATCCTCGGCACCGTACACAAGGAAGAATGGAGTGAAGCCGGTTGACTTGTTGGGTGTAGTGCGCAGACTCCAGAGGACAGCCGGCAGCTCTTCGAGCCAGCAGCCGGCCGACCGCTCCAGTGGTACAACCAATCGGGGCTTGATGCCGGAGAGGATAAGTCCATTTGCTCGCTCGACCTGGCCGTTTGACTGCGGGTGGGCAACGGACGCTAAGTCCAGTCGGATGCCCTGTGTTGCGCAGAAATGTGCCAGTGCGCCTTTGGCGAAGTTCGTGCCGTTGTCGGTGATGATGCTGTGCGGCACGCCGTACCGAGTAGTGATGTCGGTGATGAATGTTATGGCAGTCGGCCCGTTCAGCTTCTTAATTGGCTTGGCTTCAATCCACTTTGTGAATTTGTCCACAGCAACGAGCAGGTGTGTCATGCCACCGCGGGCTGTCTTGAAGGGGTCCACCATGTCCAGTCCCCAAACGGCAAAAGGCCAGGTGAGGGGAATGGTCTTGAGGGCGGAAGCCGGCAGGTGTTGTTTGGAACTGAAGACTTGACATCCTCTGCAGCTCTTCACTATTTCTTTAGCATCCTCCAAGGCAGTCGGCCAGAAGAACCCATGGCGGAAAGCCTTGGCCACGAGGGATCTTGAGGCGGCGTGATGGCCGCATTCGCCTTGGTGGATGTCTTGAGGATTGCCACTCCTTTTTCTGGCTCGACGCAACGCTGGAAGACTCCAGTGACGCTGCGCTTCACAAGCTCCCTGTTGATTATTGTGTATGCTGTGGCTCGTCGTTGCACTAGTCTTGCTGCGATCTCGTCAGCCGGCAGCTCTCTGCTGACTAGGAACTTGAGGATGGGCTGGGCCCATGAGGGAGCTGTGACTTCTTCTGCTATTAATGTGGCCACCATGACCCGGGTGGGTGGGCTGGGTGTTGTGTTGGAGTCGGCCATCGCTTCTTGTGTCGTTGTAGTCCCCGGGCCGACTGCTGCAGTCCCCAGGCCGGGTTCTGACGTCCCTGGGCCGGGTGTGACTACGTCAGTCCCCGGGGCAGTCGTCGAAGTCCCCATGCCGCCTGCGGGATTGCTTGAGCCGGATCCGGCTGTTTCTGGCGCAAGCGGTATGAAGATGGAATCCGACTCTGGAGACGGCTTGATGGATGGCTTGAGGAGGCGCTGGAGGGAGACGCCAGTCGGTATGGCTTGTCGGGTGGAGCCGATCCGTGCTAGGGCATCTGCTTGGTCGTTGTCGGCCCTTGGCACGTGAAGGAACTCGCACCCTTCGAAGTATCCACTCATCTACTGGATGAGGAATCGGTAGCTTGCCATGTTTGCGTCCTTGGCGTCCCAGTCGCCAGATGATTGCTGGACCACTAAGTCTGAGTCGCCGTAGCATAGGATCCGGCGTATGCCGAGCTCTTTGGCTAGCCGGAGCCCATGTACGAGCGCCTCGTACTCGGCCACGTTGTTGGAGGCGGCGAAGTGGATTTGCAGCGTGTACTTGAGCTTGTCGCCTTTGGGAGAGGTGAGGACGATGCCGGCTCCCAAGCCGGTGCGCATCTTGGACCCGTCAAAGTGCATCCGCCAATGGGTAGAGTCGCGAGCCGGCGGTAAGTACTGGGTCTCGGCCCAGTCGACGAGGAAGTCGGCCAATGCTTGCGACTTGATGGCGGTGCGGGGTTGATAGAAGATCGTGTAGGGCGCCAAGGTAATGGCCCATTTGGCCACCCGGCCGGATGCATCCCGGCTGCCTATGATCTCGGCGAGCGGGGCAGTGCACACGACCGTGATGGGGTGCTCTTGGAAGTAGGGCTTCAATTTCTTGGCAGCGAAGTACACCCCATAGCACATCTTCTGGTAGTGCGGGTAGTTTTGCTTTGAGCTAGATAGTACTTCGCTGAGATAGTAGACCGGCCTCTGGACCAGCTGGGCTCGGCCTTCCTCCGGGCGCTGGACCACAACAACAGTGCTGACGACTTGGCTTGTCGCGGCGATGTAGAGGAGCATGGGCTCCTTTTCAGTCGGCGCGGCCAGGACAGGCGGAGTGGTCAACATTTTCTTCAACTCATGGAAGGCTTGGTCGGCTTGATCATTCCAGTCGGTACAGGGGGAGAGCCTTCTCTCCTAGTCGGCTGATAAAACGGTTCAGGGAGGCTAAGCAGCCAGTGAACTTCTGCACATCTCGCAGCTTTGTGGGAATCTCCATCCTCTCGATGGCTTTGATCTTGACAGGGTTGCACTCAATGCCGCGTTCGGAGACCAGGAAGCCTAGCAGCTGGCCGGCTGGCACTCCGAACACGCACTTCTCGGGGTTGAGCTTGATCTGGAATCGGCGCAAGTTGGCAAATGTTTCCTTCAGGTCTTCCAGCAAGGTACCGCGCTTCTCTGTCTTCACCACAATGTCGTCTACGTAGACGTGGGCATTTCTGCCGAGTTGTTTCAAGAGACATTTCTGCATGCAACGCTGAAAAGTGGCACCGGCGTTTCTCAAGCCGAATGTCATTGTCAGGTAGCAGAAAGCTCCAAAGGGTGTGATGAAGGCAGTCTTCAGGCGGTCAGTCGGGTCCAACTTGATCTGATGATACCCTGAGTATGCATCCAAAAAACACAACAGCTCGCATCCGGCTGTGGAATCTATCACTTGGTCAATCCGTGGCAAAGCAAACGGATCCTTTGGGCAGGCCTTGTTCAAGCTTGTGTAGTCTATACACATGCGCCACTTGTTATTCTTCTTCAAAACCAGAACTAGATTGGCAAGCCATTCTGGAAAGAACACTTCCATGATGAAGCCGGCTGCAAGGAGCCGGGCTATCTCTTCTCCCACGATTCTTCGCTTCTCTTCTGATAGTCGGCGGAGGGGTTGCCTGACCGGCTTCGCATCAGCTCGGACATGTAATTTGTGCTCGGCGAAATCCTTCGGGACACCCGGCATGTCCTTTGGGGACCATGCAAAGATGTCTCGATTCTCACGGAGGAAGTCGGCGAGCTCGCCTTCCTATTTACTGTCCAAGTTCGCCCCAATCACGGCGAACCTTTCCGGGTGTTCCGGGTCTAGAGGTATCTTCTTTGTCTCTTTCGCAGGCTGGAAGGAGCCCTGCGCATCACAGTCCTTGGGGTTGGGGGACAAGGCCGGCTGCTTGCCGGCCATGGCCACAACCCGCTCCAACATCTTCTTCTCTTCGGCCACCACGAGGGACTCGGCCAGCCGGCTGCTGGCCATGGCACACTCGATGGACTTCTTGTAGTCGCCGGCTACCGTGATGATCCCCTTCGAGCTCGGCATCTTCATCTTCAGGTAGGCATAGTGGGGCACAGCCATGAACTTGGCCAAAGCAGGTCGGCCAAGTAGTGCATGATAGGGGCTCTCCAAATCCACCACCTCGAACCATATTGCTTCCCGGCGAAAGTGATCTTTGTCTCCGAAGAGAACATCCATCTTGATCTTGCCGATTGGAGAGCAAGATAGGCCGGGTACGATACCATGGAAGACAGTGCGGCTCGGCATGAGCTGCTTTGCTTTGATGTTCAGCTTGTCCATGGTGTCGTGGTACAGTATGTTGATACTGCTTCCGCCGTCTATCAGGACGCGGGAAAATCTGGCGGCTCGCCTCTCCGTCGCAAGGGTGACGTCCAAGACCATAGCATAGGAGCCAGGCGAAGGCATCACCTCTGGGTGGTCGGCCTGGCTCCAGCTGATGGGCTTTTCCGACCAGTGCATGAATTCGGCGGTGCTAGAGGCGACTGCGTTTACTTCTTGGTGTTGCCGGCGTCGGCTGCGCTTGTCGTCGGCTTGACTCGTGAAGACGACGTAGGCGTCGTGCGCTTCAGGGAACTCGTCTTGGATGGCGCCGACTGCCGGCCGGACCGCCGGCTGCTGGGGAGCTGGAGGCGGCGGGCCGGGAGGCGGAGGCGGCACCATCCCTTCGCCCTTGGTGACGCGGGTGAGCCAGTGGCACTTCCGTGTTGTATGGTTGGACGGCTTCGCGCCGCTGTGGAACTTGCAGGGAGCATCGAGTGCTTGCTCGTAGGAGAAGGACGGCTGCCAGGGCGGCCGGCCACCCTTCTTCTTGGGAGCGGGCCGCTCTTCGGGCTGCTCGTCTTCAATGGTGGCCACCTGCCGACTGGAGGAAGTCGGCATGGGGCCCTTGCTCTTGTGGTCGTTCTGATAGGGGCGCCGGTTAGGGTCGCCAGCCGGCGTCTTGGGAGCCGGAGCAACTACTTTCCCTGAGGCATCCACTCGGAGCTCGGTCTTCATGGAGGAGTCGGCAGTGGCGTACTTGTCGGCGGTGATCAGCAACTCATCGAGGGTAGCCGGCTCGTCGCTGAGGAGTCGGTGCTTGAGGAGGGTGCCCTCTCGGCACCCGGCAGTGAAGTACTCGATGGCCTGGACCTCGTGCACTCCCTTGCAGGAGTTGCGGAGCTCGGCCCATCGCGTGAGGTAGTCGTGGGTCGACTCGTTGGGCCCTTGGACGCAGAGGGAGAGCTGGCGAGGCTTGGGAGGCCGCTTGTAGGTGCTGGTGAAGTTGTGGACGAAAACCTCGGTGAAGTCCAGCCAGCTGTTGATGCTGTATGGCTTGAGGCTGTTGAGCCACGTGCGCGCCGTCCCTTGCAGCATCAAGGGGACGTACTTCACGGCGACGCGCCGATTGCCGTTGGCGATGCTGATGGCTGTGGAGTAGTCGATGAGCCAATCTTCCGGCTTCACCGAGCCGTTGTACTTGGGTGTGTCTCTAGGGAGCGAGAACCCTTTGGGGAAGGGCTCGTCGCGGATGCGGGGGCCAAAGCATGGCGGCCGACATCGTCTTCTTCTTTTAACGCCAAGGACCGAGCAAGGCGGTCGATCCTGTGGCGGGCGTCACTCTCGCCGACTCCTTCTCGGCGGCCGAGTTGGCCGCCAAGAGTCGGATGCGTGATGGGCGGCGGAGTGAGGCGTCTTTCTCTTCGAGGCGGGGGAGGCGGAAGGTCTCCTTGGTGTTCGACCGCCCGAGGGCGGCCATCCGCGTCGCGCTCGATAGTGATGCGAGTCCGGCTGCGGCTGACAGCCGGCTCCTTGTCTTTCTTCTGGCGCGTGCCGCTCGCAGTCGGTGAGCGGGACGTCGCGGCGTGCTCCCGGCGCGGGGGATGGCTATCAGCTCGGGCGCCGGCTTCGTGCCGTTCCACAGCCGCGTCGATCAGCTGCTGGATCCGTCTTGTCATGTAGGGGAGCTCATCGGCTCCCAGCCCATTGAGCTCCTCTGCTGCCGCCTGAGCGGCTCGCAGATTCTCGAGCGGGGTGGCGTAGACGGGGCGATCTGCGCCCAGCATGCTGGCAATGGCTGCGCCGCGCTTCTGGACGAAGCCGGCTCGGCTCGGGCCGCTAGGCGGCGGCGTCCCAAAGGCGGCGCGGTCGACTTCGCGCCGGTGGGCCTCGGTGAGGCGTCTCATCGAGGCTATCTTCTTGCTCTCCGCGATGAGGGCAAGGCGGCGTGCCTCCAGGGTCTCGGCGTCGGCGTCGGCCGGGAGGGGGACGGAGAGGTCGTGCATCGCCGCTTGCCGAGCGTCGCGGGCGTCCTCGCTCGAGTTGGAGACGTGGCTGATGACCAGCACTTCGGTGACAGCGCTGCTGCCGCTGTCAGCTCGAGGGAGGGGGTCGTCGAAGACCACCACGTCGGAGGGGTAAGCGTCGAGCGACGCGGTGTCGGAGTCGATGAGCATCGGGTCGGTGGAGCCGACCGACTCCACGTCCGCAGCAGGCTCGCTGGAGATGTGAAGTTGGTCGAGGAGGCTGACGAGGCGGCTCTCGGGGTAGTCGGTGCCTGCGTCGGACGCAGGCTCGTCGGAGATGCGAGTATCGCCGAGCAGATCGGCGAGGCGGCTCGCTGCGCAGACGTCGTCGACGCCTTGCAGCGCGTCGGGGCAAACGCCATCGGGTCATGACTTGAAGATCTTTTGTCATTGTAGGACCTTGACTTGGTGTCGGGTGGTTGGTGCGACATATGCCAAAGGATGGCTTATCATTGTGGGAGCCAATAAAACGTCGCCGGTGCCTGGAAGCGGGATGAGGCGAAGACATGCACGCCGGCGAATCTTACCCAGGTTCGGGGCTCTCCAAGGAGATAACACCCCTAGTCCTGCTCTGCGGGGTCTCCGCATGATCACTAGATCGATAAGGGGTAGCTACAATCGCTCCTAGAGCTGTTGGGATCAAGGGAGAAGAAGAACAGGGCTAGCTCTTGCTTCTCTCTATCTATGGTGTGTATGTGTGTGCTATGTTTGGAAGCCAAACATGCAGGGGTGCGAACCCTTTGCATGGGTGCTCCGGGGGGTTTATATAGGCCTACCCCCGGGGGTACAATGGTAATCCGACTGGGACCTGGTCCCAGCCGTCAGTGTCTACGCTCGCCGGCTTCTCCGTCGGCTGGTGGGTCCCGCTGGCTGCCGGCTACCTGGTCGACAGGCCGGCCCCACCGCCTAGGGTTTTGTCGGCGGCTGCTTACTGTAGCCGCGCCTCTGATGATGAGGGCTTTGTCGGGGTGAGCATGGCTACAGTGGGCCGCCTCGGGGGCTATCACTGTAGCCTCACCCCGTCTTGTCTCCTTAATGGGGCTCCTGCTTCGAGGACGGGAGTGGCCGGCTTCTGGAGGCCGGCTATACTCTTGGCCGACTAGGAAGAGCCGGGCCGCCTTCACGCCTCTTTCTGACTGAAGGGGCCCGCAGTCCTTGGGCCGTTCAGGAGTGGGTCGTGGATGACGTCGTAGCTGGTGTGGCTACAGTGCCGGGCCGCACGGGAGACACCCCCCGTACGGCCTCCTGTAGCCATGCCCGCCTCGGGCTTAGGGGGTCGTGGGCCGCACTGTGGCCATGCCCCGTCAAGTCGTCGTTATGTAGGAGTGGTTGTGATCTTGGCCGGCTTCTTAGAGTCGGCATCCTTCTTGGCCGGCTTCTTGGAGTCGGTGAGGCTGGGTCGCCTTCCGGGAGTCGGCTTTAGTGCTAGCCGGCTGGGGAAGGCGGCCCAAACGCTTGGAGTGCTTGAAGGCCCAAAGGCCTGATAAATTTTCTGAAGAGCCAGGGGTAGTCGGTTAGGCTACCCGTGGTCGTTTACCCCGACACTTGGAACTTCTTTCCTTTCTTCTACTCTTGTAGAACTTGTTGAAAGTCTTCACCATTAGGCTCAATTCTTCATTGAAGGTTTGTTTCTCACTTGATGATGTGGGCGCATCACATGAGGCTTTGTAAGCACCACTTGACTTGTTGTGAAGTTCATCCTTATCCTTGAGTGACATCTCATGAGCAACAATTCTTCCAACGACATCCGTTGGCTTGAGATCTTTGTAATTGGGCATCATTTGGATCAATGTGCACACGGTATCATATTTTCCATCCAAGGCTCTTAGGATCTTCTTGATGATGAATCTATCGGTCATCTCTTCACTTCCTAAGCCAGCAATCTCATTTGTGATGAGAGCAAGTCTAGAGTACACTTCAGCGACACCTTTACCATCCTTCATTTTGAACTTGTCAAGTTGACTTTGAAGCGCGTCCAGTATGGATTCCTTGACGGAGTCGGTACCTTCGTGCATATCAATCAAAGTATCCCAAATTTCCTTGGCATTCTCAAGATGGCTGATTTTGTTGAATTCTTCGGGGCACAATCCGTTGAAGAGAATATCACAAGCTTGAGCATTGTATTGCAGCATCTTCAACTCTTCCGCGGTAGCTTCACGGTTCGGTTCTCTCCCATCAAAGAACTCACCTTGCAAGCCAATACACACAATAGCCCAAACGGCGGGGTTATGTCCAAGAATATGCATTTTCACCTTATGCTTCCAACTAGCAAAATTAGTACCATCAAAGTAAGGACCTCTACGGTGGTAATTTCCTTTGCTAGACGCCATACTCTCCTAGGTTGTGAAACAAAGGCTATGATCACCAAAAGCTATGGAAATCAAGGCAAATGGAGACCGTAGCTCTGATACCACTTGTAGGATCGAAACTATGTCTAGAGGGGGATGATTAGACTACTTGACCAAATAAAAATCTAGCCTTTTCCCAATTTTATGTCTTGGCAGATTTTAGCAACTGAGCACTAGTCAAGCAAACAACCTACACATGCATGTCTAAGAGTATAGCAGCGAAATGTAAAACATTGCACATGAAGGTAAAGGAAGGAGTTTGGAGGGAGCAAACACAATGTAGACACGGAGATTTTGGCGTGGTTCCGATAGGTGGTGATATCGTACATCCACGATGATGGAGACTTCAACCCACGAAGGGTAACGGTTGCGCGAGTCCACGGAGGGCTCCACCCACGAAGGATCCACGAATAAGCAATCTTGTCTATCCCACCATGGCCATCGCCCACGAAGGACTTGCCTCACTAGGGTAGATCTTCACGAAGTAGGCGATCTCCTTGCCCGTACAAACTCCTTGGTTCAACTCCACAATCTTGAAGGAGGCTCCCAAGTGACACCTAACCAATCTAGGAGACACCACTCTCCAAAAGTTAATAGATGGTGTGCTGATGATGAACTCCTTGCTCTTGTGCTTCAAATGATAGTCTCCCCAACACTCAACTCTCTCTCACAGATTTGGATTTGGTGGAAAGATGATTTGAGTGGAAAGCAACTTGTAGAAGGCTAGAGATGAAGATTCATATGGTTGGAATGGAATATCTTGACCTCAACACATGAGTAGGTGGTTCTCTCTCAGAAAATGTATGATGGAAGTGTAGGCATGCATGTTCTGATGGCTCTCTCCACGAATGAAGAGTGGGTGGAGGGGTTTATATAGCCACCACACAGAATCTAACCGTAACACACAAATCCCCGAACTCATTGGGACCAAATAGTGAAACTCGGTCAGACCGATTTAGTTCAAAATGTGAACGTTAGGCTTTTCGGTGGGACTGACATGTCAATTCGATGAGACCGATTTCATTAGGGTTAGGGCATAACGTAATCTCCGTGAGACCGATTACACAAACTCGGTGGGACCGATTTTGGTAATAAGCTAACTAGAAAGTTGGTCTGGCAAACTCGGTGGGACCGATTTGCTGATCTCGGTGAGACCGAAACGTTACGAAAGGGAAATAGAGAGTTTGCATTGCGAACTCGGTTGGACCGATCGCTCATCTCGGTTGGACCGAAATGTTACGAAGGGGAACAGAGAGTTTGCAATCCCATCTCGGTGAGACCGAGATCCCTATCGGTAAGACCGAAATGACTAGGGTTTTGTGGCAGTGGCTATGTCAACTGAACTCGGTGGTGCCAGATAGAAAGTTTCGGTGGGGCTGAGTTTGACTTTTGGTTTGGGACATATGTGGATATGACAAAGTGGTTGAGGGTTTTTGGAGCATATCACTAAGCACTTTGAGTAAGTAACCCATTAAGCAACACCTCATCCCCTTTTAATATTATTGGCTTTTCCTATAGACTCAATGTGATCTTGGATCACTAAAAGTAAAATGTAGAGTCTTGAGCTTTAGAGCTTGAGCCAATCTTTTGTCCTTAGCATTTTGAGGGGTCCACATTTCTAATCCATGCCATGCCAATCACTGAGCATTATTGAAATATTTATCTTGAAATAGCATTAGCTTAATGAGCTATATGTTGTTAGGAATTACCAAAACAACCCAGGGATAGTTGCACTTTCAGGGAGGAGCTGCTTCTTCTTGGGGGTGGCCTCATGAGATAGGACGGCGCCCTCGTCATCTGAGTTGTCAGTCGGTGCGGCTCTGTTGCACTCGAGGGAGCACACCATGTCCTTCTCATTGCAGGTGACCATCATGATGCCACCGCTCCCTCGCATCTTGAGGACATTGTAAACGTGGTGGGTTGCCGCCATGAACTTTGCGAGGGCCGGATACCCGAGGATGGCGTTGTACGGGAGGCTGATGTGGGCGACGTCGAAGTCGATGAGCTCAGTGTGGTAGTTGTTGCGATTGCCGAATGTGACTGGGAGGCGTATCTACCCCAGGGGGACGATGGAGCCCTCGGTCACCCCTGAGAAAGGCTTGGTTGGCAAGAGCTGGTCATAAGGCACTTGGAGCGTCTCGAACGTCTTGACAGAGAGAACATTGAGCCCCGCGCCACCATCGATGAGGGTCTTGGTGACGAGGACATTGCTGATGGTGGGTGTGCAGGGCATGGGAAGCGCACCTCCGGCGGCCGAGCATTTGAGGTGGTCCTTGGAGTCGAAGGTGATAGCATACTATGACCACTTGAGGGGACGCGCAGCCTCGAGCTTCGGGAGGGCCGCGGTCACCTCACGAGAGAACTGCTTGAATATGCGATGTGAGGCTGGGGCCTGAGCACCACCCAGGATGCAGGCGATCGCACGAGGTTCCCGGAAGGCCCCAACCCCATCATCCCGTCGGTTGTCGTCGTTTCTCCTTGGCGGCGGCAGCGGAGGGAGGCCGGCATTTCCATGAGTACGGGCCTCACAAGGCTGGTCACGCCATGGCTTGTCATGAGGCTCGTCATGCCAGCGGTCCTCTCGAGGTTGGTCAGGCCAATCCTTGCGAGGGTCGCGGTTGTCCCAGCGGCCTCTGCCGCGGCCTCCTCAACGGCCGTAGCCACAGTCGCCACGCTCGGGACGGTGGCCGAGGCATCCATCGCAGAGGGCCCTAAGCTCCTGGCAGTCGTTGGTGTTGTGGCTGTGTACGTTGTGGAAGATGCAGAACGGACGGTTGCCCCTGGGTGGCTCGTCGTGGTCACGGCCGCGCTTCATCTCGGGCTCAGCAGCGAGCACGGCAGGGCCCTTGCGCTTTGCCTCCTTAACCTTGGCCTTCTTGTCTTCAGGGTCGGCCTCAGGAAGCTCCAGGTGGGAGAGACGGCCCTCCTCGGCCCTTGCACAGTTGTTCTCTAGGTTGAACATCTACAGGGCCGAGCATAGGTCCTCATGGATGGCGAGTTCCTCCTTCATCTTGATGTCTCGGACGCCATCGGTGAATGCTGAGATGATGGCCTCGTCCGACGCCTTTGGGATGCTGAGGCGAACATTCGTGAAGCGTTGTATGTACTTGTGCAAGGTCTCGCCCGGCTGCTGTTAACGCGCCGCAGGTCACCCACTGCAGGAGAACGGTCCCGTGTACCTTGGAAGTTGGCGATGAAACGCTCGCGAAGCTCATCCCAGGAGGAGATCGACCCCTCCGGGAGGTGCAGGAGCCAGGAGCGCGCGCCATCCTTGAGAGCCATGGGGAACTAGTTCGCCATGACCTTTTCATCAATGTTCGCTGTCTCGATGCTTAGCGAGTAGAGCTGGAGGAACTCCGTGGGGTTATGGGGGCCGCCATAGCATGGAGGTAGATTCGGTTTGAACTTGCCAGGCCAGACGACGCGGCGCAGCTCCGGGGTGAAGGCACGGCAGCCCGCCGCACTCATAGGTGCGGGCCGCATGGGTGGAGCTCGATTTGGACGCCCACACGCCATCACCTCCAGTGGCACGCGGTCTCATGCGGCGGTGCAGGGAGCGTGTGCGCATTACCTTGGGGTCGCTGCACCACCTGGCAGCTTGCCTCATCATGCGCCGGCGCCCCATGCGGTGGGTCACGCGGTTGAGCATCAAGCCTCGGCTCATGGTTGGCGTCGTGCAGAGGAGGAGGGTTGGAGCACCGTGGGCCACGTCGCCCGCCTGGGATGGTGGACGGAGCGAGCGATAGTGTGGGGGCTTCGCCTGCAGCACTGACGAGCTCGGCGATGCGGCCAAGCCAGCCGTCGGTGGGACGGTAGCGTAGCAGCTAGCATGCCATGAGCAGCGCAGCCTGAGCATTCGCCGGCCCGCAGTGAGCGTAGGAGGACGATCCCGTAGCCGGAGTGGGCGACGGAGTGGCGGTGCGGCTGTCACGCCGCATGGAGGGACGCAAGGATGAGTCCTGCTGCTCACATCGGTGGTGGCGTTAACCGCGGGAGAGGCAGAGCAGCAGGGAGCGTCGTTGCCCACGGGCACCGTCTGAGCAACACGAGTGGCCTGGCACTCGGCGCGAACATGGCGTGCATCGGCCGTGGGAGCGACGGAGCGGAGATGAAGTGATGGTGGAAGAAGGACTTTCACACGCCCCTACCTGGCGCGCCAAATGTCAGATTCAGGGCTCTGCAGATCCAAGAAGGTTCGAACTCTATGGCGTGTGCGAAGATCTCAACCTCTAAAGTGTCAAGCTCGTCGCCCTACAGCCTAGCCTCACCGGATTCGTGTGAGCGGGGAAGAAGATGAACACGACAGTTTACCTAGGTTCGGGCCACCTTGCGGTGTAAAACCCTACTCCTTCTTTATGGTGGATTGGCCTCACAAGGGGCTGAGGATGAACAAGTACAGTGGATGAACAACCTCCCGAGGGCTATGGTGTGGTGAGGGTGGAGAGGATCTCCTCTTGGTTGGGCTCGGATCCGGATCCTCCTCTATGGTGGTGGCTAACCTATATTAATAGTGGCATTGGTCCTCTTCCCGCGAAACTTAGGCGGGAAGGGATCCCACAACGGCCAATTCAAACAGGGACAAGAAGTACATCTAATCCTGATGAAAGATGGTCTTCGCCTGCAAAGCTTCTGGTCGTGACGCATCGGTGGGCTCGGTGATGGCATCCGTCCTGCCGAGCTCGTGGTCTTGGTCTTGTAGCACCGGAATGGAAAACTTTGGGGGATTCCTTGGGAACCCGCGTCTGCCCTTGCTTCCTTAGCACCAAAAGGAAAACTGTCTCCTCTGCGCCTGCTAGCGCCCGCTTGACCATGGTCGTCATGGCTCACGATATCGCAGGAGGCTGGGTACCTGCATAGAAATCGCCGCTCCTCGGGAGGCTGCCTGGGGAGGTCGCTCCCTCTGGAGGTCTTGGTGTCATCCGCCTCGCGAGGGTCTTGTCTTGAGACCCTTGTCACTGGGTCGTACCAGGTCGTTGGGGGAGCCATTCCGTGGGCCGTAGGTAGGCATGTCTGGGTACCCTGGTTCCCAGAATGCCGACACCGGCCAAAGGGAACATGGCATAGGTAAGCATGTGATACGGAGTTTGATTCTTGAAGGTTAAGTGCTCTAGCATGGGAGGACCATTGTAGTCATGAATCTTCTCTTTGTCCATTGTGCACTGAAACATATCATCTGAAATGGCGTCCATGTTGTCCACTCAGATTTCAGTTTGACAATGCTCAAAACGAGGGAAATGAAAGTGCGAAACAAAATCTCTAGATGTACACTTGATGCGTTGCCCTTCGGTTATCCATTCCATGATCCATTTTGAACTAATAGATTCATCACCGGAGATGTATGAGGTTGCATCGAACTGAAGAATAATCTCTCGGTTCCATGCATGTTCGAATGCAAACACACTGGTGAGGCAGAAATCTTCCAAATCTTGCAGCAGCTAATCAAAGCAACCAATACTCTTCATAGCAGATATATCCAGAAATTCATGAGGGAATATCTTCATCCTGTCATAGCGAATCCGAGAATAATAGATGGCCTATTCTTGGGTCCAGATACGAGGCAATTCAGATGTGTGTGGCCCATTGTAAGGACTTTCTTGAAAGAATTGGGGTGCATATTCCAATTGAATAGCGGTCCCTTGGCACCAGCACCAGTCTTGAACAAAGGAGGTTCTTCTCGGGGAAATGGATATTTGAGTTCATCCTCGACGGAGATCACTTCATCTCCATATACCATAGAGTCGATATGACGAGCAAAAACTGATTTATATCCGGACGGTCCATCATCTGAGATTCTTGTCGTTGTGTCGATAGAAATCTGCAGTTGAGAGGGAGCAGATTCTTCAATAGGCGGCACTGAGATTGAATCAGGCACTGGAGTCTGTTGGGGTTGTTCATCGGGAGTCGGTTGGTGTGCTAAGGGAGGAACCAAAACATTTGGTACTTCACGAGTAGGAGATGCTTGATGCTTGGACTGAGGAATTTCACCTTCTTCTGAGACATGTGGCTGAGAATGAATATCGTCATGAATAGGGGAGGCCATAGGCCTTGGTTCAGTTGGCCTTGGCAAGGGAGGAGCATCTGTGACTTGAGCAGTGGGTTCCAAACTGGTTCAGGAGATCTTTCCTTCTGAGGCTAAGCTTTAGGATGATCGGGAGATTTTTCTTTCATAGGAGGAGGAGCATTTTTCTTTCGCTTCTTCTGTTTCTGCTGAGCAGCTTGATCAATGTGACCCTTGACAAGATCATTATAGCCACTGTCTTGTGCTTGATGCTCAAGGTAGATCTTTTGAACAATATTATCCAAATCAGAGTGAAATCCCAATCTTCTTGTACAAAGGATAGTCAACGCTCGATTGATATCCATATAAGATTCTTCGAGTTGTCTGATGACAAATTGGAAGATGCAGTTTTCATTCAACTATTGAGGTCATTGAGCTCTGCAACGAGGTGGTTGATTTTAACAAAATCTTCTCTCATATCTCGAACAAGATCAGTTGCTTGTGTAATGACTTCGGGAGGGATTGGCAAAGATTCTACTTCACCATCGAATATATCTTCAAAAAACTTGTCAAGCTACTCCATGATCAATACATGATTGTAATAATGAGGAGCATCAGATCGGATCTCAGACTGTGCAATAGGAGCATTTTGCACTCGAACTTGCTCGGTTGGAGGCATAGAAGCCAATGGTTGTGTCAAGGTGGGAGCAAACTGAGCAACTTTTTCTTTCGGTGCAGCCTCTTTAGGAGCAGTTTGCTTAGTGGTTGGTGCCTTGGCTGGAGCCATGATTTTCTTCACTTTTGGCTTTGGAATTTGCTCCCCTAGCTTAGCTGTGCTGACAAGGGCATCAACTACCAAATCCTTCATGTTTATCGCCTCAGGATGAGGGGTTGTATCCACGAGATCTACCATAGTGACAGTGGTAGGTGGAGTTTTTCTCTTCCTAATGATCTTCTTCAGATGTGCTATAGGAACTGTGCGACCTCAAAGATCAGGCAGCACCATACAAGTGGCGATGTTCACTTGCTCGCTGAGAGTGTCATCAACTTTAGCTCTAGTGAGTGGTGGATCATCTTAATCAAAAGAATTTTATTCAGCATTTTCCTTAGTAGGTTCAGCTCGCTTCTTCTTCGGTGCGCTCATTTTCTTTGCGCTGGGATCACGTTTGCGTTTCGAGCGACCTTTTGCTTTTCCTTCAACATTTTTCTTCTCAACGTCATCTTTGAGTAGAAAGCGATTTTCTTCTTCACGAGCCCTTTCCTTTTAAGCGTTCTTGGCTCTCTTGAGGGCATTCTTCTCTCACTTAGCCATTTCATCGGGATAGGAATCGGGAGTCCGAAGAGATGACTCATCAGCACTTAGTGGTGGCGGTGGTCTCTCCTGGGGATCACCTACTCGGATGAGACCAATTTCATGACAGTCACCCCAAGGAGGATGGAAGGTAAAGTTCTTCGCAAACCGAGGATGAACCATTTCATAGTTGAACCACTTGCGCACCCAGCGGCATCGAATTATTTGCAAGCGCTTGTCTCTTTCTCGTTCTGACTCTCCTAGGACAATGTTATACCTGTCATGGGAGATATACTGAGCTGAATTTGCATATGGTTGTCTGCCTCCTTTCTTTTTCTTCGGAGCATCTTCTTCTTGCTCTTCTGCATTTTGCTTGGGTCTCTTTCTTTTGCTGGTTGATGGGCCTGCCATTGAGCCCTTTGCATTTGGAGCTTTTGGCTCATCTATTGCACCCAAGATTACCTCTTCTTCATCGGCCATGCTCATTGGTCGAGAAAAATCCTCAACGGATTGCATATACCTGTGAATAAGAATAGATGCGAACGAAAATAGGGACAAGGTTACAAATGCTAACAGCGAAGGTTTTTCGAGCGAAAACATTTTGAAGAATATACTAGTAGGTCCGAAGAATATACTAGTGAAAGAAATGTTCCGAGTGATAGAAATGTATAGAATGAACTAGTAGGTCCGAAGAATATACTAGTCAGCATGCTAAGCATTTCATTCGTTCGAGACATAATCGCAAACCCTAGATCTGAACATTTTCGGATGCGAGGGACAACTACAAACCACATCCGCATTAGTTACCTAAGCAGTAAAGATCTAAGATATGCAGTAAAATTGAAGAATAATAATCCTGGACGAACTCGAACGAGAAGAACGGGAGAACGAGTTCACGCCACACATACCCTAGCTTGGTGATGTGCAGCAACTACGGCGGTGCGGGGAAGAAGATGTCCCGTGGCGGCGAGGAAGGACTCCCACGACCGCTTTCTGGCAGTGAAGTAGCGAAGAGATCATCGGCGTTGAGCTCAAGGTGGAGCACTGCGACGAAGGTTTCAGAGGAGAGGTGGCGAGGAGGAAGAGAAGTGGACGAGGAAGAGGGGTGGTGCAGTTTTTATATGTGAAGGGAAATAACTGCATGGAGTGAATCCGATCGAACGGCTACTATCTGGAGACTATTGCATTCAACGGATAGAATGGGGTGGCAGTTGATGGATTGCACATGCCAACCATTATAAAAGATCGTGGTCCTTACTTGAGCGGGAACCCCAAATTTTGGACAACTTTCACCAAAACAGATTAAAGTTCGGACCTAATCTTTATCATAGTCAAGGACACCGATAAAGTTTTGGTACCAGATGAAATTGGAGCATTCGTAACGGAATAGCATAGACTGGAAGAGATAGAATAGAGGAATAAAAAGGGTCTTAGGCATTTCACTTAGACAAAGAAACACAAACACTTGAAAGAATAGCTATGAGAGAAATGCATTCGGACAAACACAAAATCTTTCGAGCGAAAAGAAACTTCAACGAAAGAAAATTGTGGTGGTGTGACCCACCGTATAAGAACTGTATGACCTCGAGCATCATACAATTATCGTGGCACCCAGTTAGTCTAGTTCTTCGTTAATGTATTCACTCTCAGAAAGAAAATATCACTTTTGTCAAAAATTTCAAACTCTTCGAGTGTTGTGTGCCCATTACTTCTAAGATGTGGAAGTGTTAGCACGGGTGTCAAGTCCATCTTACTACACATTTGCGAAGTCCAGGATATTTAGCTCACACCGTACCGCCCAGTATCTTTTCTCATCGATAGGCTTGGTGAATATATCGGCGAGATTGTCTTCGGTCTTGACGTGATTGATGACAACCTCTCGAGCAACATGATCACGAATGAAATGATGTCTGATGGCAATATGTTGTGTGCGAGAATGCTGCACTAGATTATGTACCATTTTGAAAGCACTCTCATTGTCACAATATAGAGGAATCTTCTTGACCTTGATGCCATAATCCTTCAGAGTCTGCTTCATCCACAATAACTGAGTGCAACAAGCGCCAGCAGCAATATATTCGGCCTCAGTCGTAGAAAGAGATACACAATTCTGCTTCCTTGATGACCAACAAACCAACGATCTACCGAGGAAATGGCATGTCCCTGAAGTAGATTTCCTGTCAACCAAGTCACCTACGTAATCTGAGTCTGAATATCCAACGAGATCAAACTGTGCTCCCTTAGGATACAATAAACCAGAGGTGGGGTGTGAGCTAAATTTCTCAGAATACGCTTGACCGCTAGGTGATGCGATTCTTTCGGTGCAGCTTGATAGGGGGCACACATGCAAACACTCAACATAATATCAGGTCTGGAAGCACATAAGTAAAGAAGAGAACCAATCATTGAACGATAAGCCTTCTGATCATAATCCTTACCGTACACATATGCATCCAGCTTACCATTCATGGGCATTAGTGTTTTATAGCCCTTCATTTTGGAATCTTGCATTTGAACTTCTTCAGGCATTCTCTCAGATATTTCAACTGAGATATGAAAATTCCATTTGCCTATCGATGTATTTGCAGTCCAAGAAAGAACTTAAGTTCACCCATCATAGACATTTGATATTTTTCGAACATCATTTTCCCGAACTCTAAGCTACAAGCATTGTTAGTACAGCCAAAGATAATACATCCACATAGATTTGACATACGAATAGATCATTATCTACAGCACGAGTGAAAAGTGTGGGATTAGTGAATCCAGGCTTGAACCCTTTGTCGAGCAAAAACTTCTTCAAGGTGTCATACCAAGCTCGAGGGGCTTGCTTTAGCCCATATAAAGCCTTCTTCAACAAGGAAAAAAACAGAAACTGGCAGTGGGCTCTAGGTTAATAGGTTAGTCCCAAAAATCATATAAAATAACATATAAATGCATATAAAACATCCAAGATTGATAATATAATAGCATGGAACAATCAAAAATTATAGATACTTTGGAGACGCATCAATCCCTCTTCCGATGTTGTCGTTTGTTGACAACGTTGATCACGCCGTGCCGAGAACACCTGCGTGATGGACGACGGTGAGACCCAGGAAGGGAATGACTCGGAGGCGGCGAAGCCAAAACAATGGAGGGATGTGGGTGTGTAGAGGGATGGCCTGGCTAGCGGTGGGAGTAGTAGGGGGCGGTGAGGCCTGCGCAGCAGCACAACCGGCCACGGGAGGCGGGACCGGGCGGTCCCGCCAGCGCTAGATTTGGCGGCTGGAGCAAGAAGATCATAGATTGAAAAAACACGATGGTCATTGGATTGACATCTAATGGTTACGTCCGCCAGAATCGTTTGTGGACGTATATAATAAGTAAAAAAATCTTGCATACGCGTCAACTTAATAGGCCCACAAGTCAGACCATTCCATTTTTTCAATAATTTATGTATAGCTCATTGCAACTTCTTATGCAATTTATTGGAGTCCATTTTTGTTTGTTGGCCAGGGCCAGGGTTAAAAATTTAAACGAAAATTTGCATATTTCTGTGGGTTCGAAACTATTTTTAATACCTAAATGCTGAGCCAGATTTAAAGTACTTTGAAGATATATTTAAATTAGGTTAAAGCAGAGTGAAATACACTACAAAAAAAGACACATCCGTGACATTTTGGGCCGAACGAAAATCTTTTCTGTCATACTTATGACACTTCTATGACGATAATTGTGACAAAACCCAGTATCATCATAGATGTGGTGGGGTCCTACTTCTATGACAAAAAATCATGACAGAAAATGGGCTTTTCGTCCTGGACGGGCCGGAGACACAGCTGCATGACATTCTTTGGGCCGTCCATGATGGAAAAAACCGTGGTAGATGCGAGGGCACAGAAAATATCGGGGAGTCCCCGGTTACGGTGGGTGGTCGGGAGCCGAGCGATGCGCGTTTCTCTCGTACGTACGCGCGTGTGTGCGAGGCGTTGGGCTCTAACTGAACCCGAACGAGGCGTTGGGCTCTAACTGAACCCGAACGAGGTGTTGGGCTCTAATTGAACCCGAGCGATTGCACTGCAGGCTACGCATTACTGAACCCGAGCGATCGATCGATGGCTATTAACTGAACCCGATCGAGCGATTCCTTCGCTACTGCTGCTAACTGAAGCCGATCGATGCTGCCTCCGGATGAATAGTGAGCATTGCTGGGGGGTTTGGATGAACAGTTCCAGGTGGGGGTGGATGAAAAGGACCTCGTGGCGTTGCCTCTGGATGAACAGTGAGTGTTGCTGGGGGGTTTGGATGAACAGTTCCCGGTGGGGGTGGATGAACAGGACCCCGATCGTCCGAGCCAGTTGGGGCTGGATGAACATGACCCCGTGGAGGGCAGGATGAACACGACCACCCCGTGGAGGGCAGGATGAAGAGTAGATGGTGGAGGGCAGGATGAACAGTAGCCAGTGGAGGCGTGGTTGAACAAGAGCCCGTGGAGAGGGCTGGTTGAACAGTAGCCGATGGAGTAGCGCGCGGTGGAGGCTGGATGAACAGGAGCCTGTGGATGAGCAGTCGCAGGTGGAGGCTGGAGGAGGTCGACGGTGGATGAACAGTAGCCCGTGGAGGCTGGAGGGGGTCGACGGTGGAGATGAACAATATCCCGTGGAGTCCCGTTTTGCGGTACGCCACACCCCTCCCAATGAACAGGACCCCCGTTTCGACCGTAGCGCTCCAACACAAGTCCGTTTCCTCTGTTTTGCGGTACGCCACACCCCTCCCGATCAATAGGATCCCGTTTCGAACGTGGCCGGACAAACACAAGGCCGTTTCCTCTGTTCTGCGGTATGCCAGGCCTCGTTTCCATCGGCTGTTCCGTCCAAGCCCTCCCGATGAACACGACGACGCATTCCGTTCCGACCTAGCCGGTTGGCTCCCCATGAACACGACGACGACGATGTTTCTCCGTTCTGACCCAGCCATGTACACGAGCCCTGGCCGTACGTATACGCGAGTAGGCGTTCGAGACCCTGCCTGTATGTACGTACGTGGCCGTATTTTCTTTCTTGCACACTGTTGATACGTCTCCAACGTATCTATAATTTTTGATTGATCCATGCTATATTATATTCTGTTTTGGACATTAATGGGCTTCATTATACACTTTTATATTACTTTTGGGACTAACCTACTAACCGGAGGCCCAGCCCAGAATTGTTGTTTTTTGCCTATTTCAGAGTTTTGCAGAAAAAGAATATCAAACGGAGTCGAAACGGAATGAAACCTTCGGGAACGTGATTTTCGGAACGAACGTGATCCAGAGGACTTGGACCCTACGTCAAGACATCAACCAGGAGGGCACGAGGTAGGGGGCGCGCCTACCCCCCCCCCCCCCCCCGGGCGCGCCCTCCACCCTCATGGGCCACACGTTGCTCCATCGACGTACTTCTTCCTCCTATATATATACCTATGTAACCCCAAACTACCAGATACGGAGCCAAAACCTAATTCCACCGCCGCAACCTTCTGTACCCGTGAGATCCCATATCGGGGCCTTTTCTGGAGCTCCGCCGGAGGGGGCACCGATCATGGAGGGCTTCTACGTCAACACCATAGCCTCTCCGGTGATGTGTGAGTAGTTTACGTCAGACCTTCGGGTCCATAGTTATTACCTAGATGGCTTCTTCTCTCTTTTTGGATCTTAGTACAATGTTCTCCCCCTCTCTTGTGGAGATCTATTCGATGTAATCTTCTTTTGCGGTGTGTTTGTTGATACCGATGAATTGTGGGTTTATGATCAAGTTTATCTATGAACAATATTTGAATCTTCTCTGAATTCTTTTATGTATGATTAGTTATCTTTGCAAGTCTCTTGAAATTATCAGTTTGGTTTGGCCTACTAGATTGATCTTTCTTGCAATGGGAGAAGTGCTTAGCTTTGGGTTCAATCTTGCAGTGTCCTTTCCCAGTGATAGTAGGGGCAGCAAGGCACGTATTGTATTGTTGCCATCGACGATAACAAGATGGGGTTTATATAATATTGCATGAGTTTATCCCTCTACATCATGTCATCTTACTTAAAGCGTTACTCTGTTCTTATGAACTTAATACTCTAGATGCATGCTGGATAGCGGTCGATGTGTGGAGTAATAGTAGTAGATGCAGGAAGGAGTCGGTCTACTTGTCTCAGATGTGATGCCTATATACATGATCATACCTAGATATTCTCATAACTATGCTCAATTCTGTCAATTGCTCAACAGTAATTTGTTCACCCACCGTAATAGTTATGCTCAAGAGAGAAGCCACTAGTGAAACCTATGGCCCCTGGGTCTATTTTCTATCATATTAATCTCCCATCAACAAGTTAATTCTAGCGTTGTCTTTATTTTGCTTTCTTTACTTTGCATCTTTATCATAAAAATACCAAAAATATTATCTTATCATATCTATCAGATCTCACTCTCGTAAGTGACCGTGAAGGGATTGACAACCCCTTTATTGCGTTGGTTGCGAGGATTTATTTGTTTGTGTATGTGCGAGGGACTCGTGCGTGGCCTCCTACTGGATTGATACCTTGGTTCTCAAAAACTGAGGGAAATACTTACGCTACTTTGCTGCATCACCCTTTCCTCTTCAAGGGAAAACCAACGCAGTGCTCAAGAGGTAGCAAGAAGGGTTTTCTTGAAGGGGACCCCATAGATACCTATGAAAAGATGAAATCTATATTTGGGCATCCCATCAATGAGAAAGTTGAATCCACATCTCTTTTGCTCTCTTACCAAAACAAATCTATCAAAGAAATAAAAGCTAGCCTAGATGCCAATTTTCGCAACGTGCTTAATCCTTCTTCTACCATTAATAGCCACGTGCTTTATCAAAATAGAAAGATTAATTCCATAGATAAGAAGTTTGCTCTTTTCTTCCCTAAAACCAAAGATGGCAATACCTAGATCTATCCTTGCTATTATGCCTAGCTAGGGGCGTTAAACGATAGCGCTTGTTGGGAGGCAACCCAATTTTATTTTTAGTTTTTTGATTTTTGGTTTTGTTTAGGAATAAATATTTGATCTAGCCTCTGGTTAGATTTGTTTTTATGTTTTAATTAGTGTTTGTGCCAAGTTTAACCTATAGGATCTTCTTGGATGATAGTTATTTGATCTTGCTGAAAATTGCAGAAACTTTCTCTTCACGAAAACAATTGTTAAAAATCGACAGAACATGATAAAATATTGATTACAATTGCAGCTGATCAATAAACAAATTGTCTAGGTCTTCCTATTTTTGCTGAATTTTTGGAGTTCCAGAAGTTTGCGTTACTTACAGATTACTACGGACTGTTCTGTTTTTGACAGATTCTGTTTTTCGTGTGTTGTTTGCTTATTTTGATGAATCTATGGCTAGTAAAATAGTTTATAAACCATAGAGAATTTGGAACACACTAGGTTTAACACCAATTAAATAAAGAATGAGTTCATTACAGTACCTTGAAGTCGTTTTTTGTTTTCTTTCGCTAACAGAGCTCATGAGATTTTCTGTTATGTTTTGGGTTGTGAAGTTTTCAAGTTTTGGGTAAAAGATTTGATGGATTATGGAACAAGGAGTGGAAAGAGCCTAATCTTGGGGATGCCCATGGCACCCCAAGATAATCTAAGGACTCCAAAAAGCCAAAGCTTGGGGATGCCCCGGAAGGCATCCCCTCTTTCGTCTAATTCCATCGGTAACTTTACTTGAGCTATATTTTTATTCACCACATGATATGTGTTTTGCTTGGAGCGTCTTGTATGATTTGAGTCTTTGTTTTTTAGGTTTCCACAATCATCTTTGCTGTACACACCTTTTGAGAGAGACACACATGATTCGGAATTTATTAGAATACTCTATGTGCTTCACTTATATCTTTTGAGCTATATAGTTTTTGCTCTAGTGCTTCACTTATATCTTTTAGAGCACGGTGGTGGTTTTGTTTTATAGAAACTATTGTTCTCCCATGCTTCACTTAGATTATTTTGAGAGTCCTACAAAACAGCATGGTAATTTGCTTTAATTATGATAGGCATTCAAGATTAGTAAAAAAAATTCTTATGAGTGTGTTGAATACTATGAGAAGTTAGATGCTTGATAATTGTTTTGAGATATGGAGATGATGATATTAGAGTCATGCTAGTTGAGTAGTTGTGAATTTGAGAAATACTTGTGTTAAAGTTTGTGATTCCCGTAGCATGCACGTATGGTGAACCGTTATGTGATGAAGTCGGAGCATGATTTATTTATTGATTGTCTTCCTTATGAGTGGCGGTCGGGGACGAGCGATGGTCTTTTCCTACCAATCTATCCCCCTAGGAGCATGCGCGTAATACTTTGCTTTGATAACTTGTAGATTTTTGCAAATAAGTATATGAGTTCTTTATGACTAATGTTGAGTCCATGGATTATACGCACTTTTCTTCCTTCCACCATTGCTAGCCTCTCTAACACCGCGCACTTTTCGCCGGTATCATACACCCACCATATACCTTCCTCAAAATAGCCACCATACCTACCTATCATGGCATTTCCATAGCCATTCCAAGATATATTGCCATGCAACTTTCCACCGTTCCGTTTACTATGACACGCTCCATCATTGTCATATTGCTTCGCATGATCATGTTGTTGACATCGTATTTGTGGCAAAGCCACCATTCATAATTCTTTCATACATGTCACTCTTGATTCATTGCATATCCCGATACACCGCCGGAGGCATTCACATAGAGTCATATTTTGTTCTAAGTATCGAGTTGTAATTGTTGAGTTGTAAGTAAATAAAAGTGTGATGATCATCATTTTTTAGAGCACTGTCCCAAGTGAGGAAAGGATAATGGAGACTATGATTCCCCCACAAGTCGGAATGAGACTCCGGACTAAAAAAAAGAGGCCATAAAAAAAGAAGAAAAGGCCCAAATAAAAAAATGAGAGAAAAAGAGAGAAGGGACAATGTTACTATCCTTTTACCACACTTGTGCTTCAAAGTAGCACCATGATTTTCATGATAGAGAGTTTTCTATGATATCACTTTCATATACTAGTGGGAAATTTTCATTATAGAACTTGGCTTGCATATTCCAATGATGGGCTTCCTCAAAATGCCCTAGGTCTTCGTGAGCAAGCGAGTTGGATGCACACCCATTTAGTTCCTTTTGTTGAGCTTTCATATACTTATATCTCTAGTGCATCCGTTGCATGACAATCCCTACTCACTCACATTGATATCTATTAATGGGCATCTCAACGGCCCATCGATAGCCTAGTTGATCTGAGACTATCTTCTCCTTTTTTGTCTTCTTGACAACCACCATTCTATTCCACATATAGTGCTATGTCCATGGCTCACGCTCATGTATTGCGTGAAGATTGAAAAAGTTTGAGAACATCAAAAGTATGAAACAATTGCTTGGCTTGTCATCGGGGTTGTGCATGATTTAAAAACTTTGTGTGGTGAAGATAGAGCATAGCCAGACTATATGATTTTGTAGGGATAACTTTCTTTGGCCATGTTATTTTGAGAAGACATAATTGCTTAGTTAGTATGCTTGAGGTATTATAATTTTTGTGTCAATATTAAACTTTTGTCTTCAATCTTACGGATCTGAATATTCATACCACAATTAAGAGAATTACATTGAAATTATGCCAAGTAGCATTCCACATCAAAAATTCTGTTTTTATCATTTACCTACTCGAGGACGAGCATGAATTAAGCTTGGGGATGCTTGATACGTCTCCAACGTATCTATAATTTTTGATTGTTCCATGCTATATTATATTCTGTTTGGACATTAATGGGCTTTATTATACACTTTTATATTATTTTTGGGACTAACCTACTAACCGGAGGCCCTGCCCAGAATTGCTGTTTTTTGCCAATTTCAAAGTTCCGCAGAAAAAGAATATCAAACGGAGTCGAAACGGAATGAAACCTTCGGGAACGTGATTTTCGGAACGAACGTGATCCAGAGGACTTGGACCCTACGTCAAGGCATCAACCAGGAGGGAACGAGGTAGGGGGGCGCGCCTACCCCCCCCCCATGGCGGCGCCCTCCCCCCTCGTTGGCCCCATGTTGCTCCACCGACGTACTTCTTCCTCCTATATATACGTACGTACCCCCAAACTACCAGATACGGAGCCAAAAACCTAATTCCACCGCCGCAACCTTCTATAACCGTGAGATCCCATCTTGGGGCCTTTTCCGGACCTCCACCGGAGGGCGCATCGATCATGGAGGGCTTCTACATCAACACCATATCCTCTCCGATGATGTGTGAGTAGTTTACCTCGGACCTTCGGGTCCATAGTTATTAGCTAGATGGCTTCTTCTCTCTTTTTGGATCTCAATACAATGTTCTCCCCCTCTCTTGTGGAGATCTATTCGATGTAATCTTCTTTTGCGGTCTGTTTGTTGAGACCGATGAATTGTGGGTTTATGATCAAGTTTATCTATGAACAATATTTGAATCTTCTCTGAATTCTTTTATGTATGATTGGTTATCTTTGCAAGTGTCTTCGAATTATCAGTTTGGTTTGGCCTACTAGATTGATCTTTCTTGCAATGGGAGAAGTGCTTAGCTTTGGGTTCAATCTTGCGGTGTCCTTTCCCAGTGACAGTAGGGGCAGCAAGGCACGTATTGTATTGTTCCCATCGAGGATAACAAGATGGGGTTTATATCATATTGCATGAGTTTATCCCTCTACATCATGTCATCTTACTTAAAGCGTTACTCTGTTCTTATGAACTTAATACTCTAGATGCATGCTGGATAGCGGTCGATGTGTGGAGTAATAGTAGTAGATGCAGGCAGGAGTCGGTCTACTTGTCTCGGAGCTGATGCCTATATACATGATCATACCTAGATATTCTCATAACTATGCTCAATTCTGTCAATTGCTCAACAGTAATTTGTTCACCCACCGTAATACTTATGCTCTCGAGAGAAGCCACTAGTGAAACCTATGGCCCCCGGGTCTATTGTCCATCATATTAATCTCCCATCAACAAGTTATTTCTAGTGTTGTCTTTATTTTGCTTTCTTTACTTTGCATCTTTATCATAAAAATACCAAAAATATTATCTTATTATATCTATCAGATCTCACTCTTGTAAGTGACCATGAAGGGATTGACAACCCCTTAATTGCGTTGGTTGCGAGGATTTATTTGTTTGTGTATGTGCGAGGGACTCGTGCGTGGCCTCCTACTGGATTGATACCTTGATTCTCAAAAACTGAGGGAAATACTTACGCTACTTTGCTGCATCACCCTTTCCTCTTCAGGGAAAACCAACGCAGTACTCAAGAGGTAGCAAGAAGGATTTCTGGCGCCGTTGCCGGGGAGTCTACGCAAAAGTCAACATACCAAGTACCCATCACAAACCCTTATCTCCCGCATTACATTATTTGCCATTTGCCTCTCGTTTTCCTCTCCCCCACTTCACCCTTGCCGTTTTATTCGCCCTCTCTTTTTCGCTCGCCTTCCTTTCGCTATGTCAAAATCAAAAAGGGTTGGGGTTTCTCTCTCGAGTTTTAGCACCTTAGACAATCCTGCTATTTTATCTAAACTCATAAATAGAGATACTATGGAAAAACCTGCCAGAGTTATCAATGAGAATCTTGATAATTTTGATGAAGATGATTCTGGAATTTTTCGTTATTTACTCGATGAATCTCTGAAAGATGCTTGGGATAGGCTGTTAAGGATCCAGGCTAGCTAGGTACCCCAATATCAAATTAAGGTTTACTTAAAGAGCTTTTATGTTGGGTTGCCCGCTTCGTTCAAACAAGTTTTAGATTCTATTTTCGAAGAGGGTTTTCTTGAATGGGACCCCATAGATACCTATGAAAAGATGAAATCTATATTTGGGCATCCCATGAATGAGAAAGTTGAATCCACATCTCTTTTGCTTTCTTACCAAAACGAATCTATCAAAGAAATAAAAGCTAGCCTAGATGCCAATTTCCGCAACGTGCTTAATCCTTCTTCTACCATTAATAGCCATATGCCTTATCAAAATAGAAAGATTAATTCCATAGATAACAAGTTTTCTCTTTTCTTCCCTAAAACCAAAGATGGCAATACCTAGATCTATCCTTGCTATTATGCCTAGCTAGGGGCGTTAAACGATAGCGCTTGTTGGGAGGCAACCCAATTTTATTTTTAGTTTTTTGCTTTTTGGTTTTGTTTAGGAATAAATATTTGATCTAGCCTCTGGTTAGATTTGTTTTTATGTTTTAATTAGTGTTTGTGCCAAGTTTAACCTATAGGATCTTCTTGGATGATAGTTATTTGATCTTGCTGAAAATTGCAGAAACTTTCTGTTCACGAAACAATTGTTAAAAATCACCAGAACGTGATAAAATATTGATTCTAATTGCTGCTGATCAATAAACAAATTTTCTAGGTCTTCCTATTTTTGCTGAATTTTTGGAGTTCCAGAATTTTGCGTTAGTTACAGATTACTACAGACTGTTCTGGTTTTGACAGATTCTGTTTTTCGTGTGTTGTTTGCTTATTTTGATGAATCTATGGCTAGTAAAATAGTTTATAAACCATAGAGAATTTGGAATACAGTAGGTTTAACACCAATTAAATAAAGAATGAGTTCATTACAGTACCTTGAAGTGGTGTTTTGTTTTCTTTCGCTAGCGGAGCTCACGAGATTTTCTGTTAAGTTTTGGGTTGTGAAGTTTTCAAGTTTTGGGTCAAAGATTTGATGGATTATGGAACAAGGAGTGCAAAGAGCCTAAGCTTGGGGATGCCCATGGCACCCCAAGATAATCTAAGGACACCAAAATGCCAAATCTTGGGGATGCCCCGGAAGGCATCCCCTCTTTCGTCTACTTCCATCGGTAACTTTACTTGGAGCTATATTTTGATTCACCACATGATATGTGTTTTGCTTGGAGAGTCTTGTATGATTTGATTCTTTGTTTGTTAGTTTGCCACAATCATCCTTGCTGTACACACCTTTTGAGAGAGACACACATGATTCGGAATTTATTAGAATACTCTATGTGCTTCACTTATATCTTTTGAGCTATATAGTTTTTGCTCTAGTGCTTCACTTATATCTTTTAGAGCATGGTGGTGGTTTTGTTTTATAGAAACTATTGTTCTCTCATGCTTCACTTAGATTATTTTGAGAGTCCTACAAAACAGCATGGTAATTTGCTTTAATTATGATAGGCATTCAAGATTAGTAAAAAAATCTTATGAGTGTGTTGAATACTATGAGAAGTTAGATGCTTGATAATTGTTTTGAGATATGGAGATGATGATATTAGAGTCATGCTAGTTGAGTAGTTGTGAATTTGAGAAATACTTGTGTTAAAGTTTGTGATTCCCGTAGCATGCACGTATGGTGAACCGTTATGTGATGAAGTCGAAGCATGATTTATTTATTGATTGTCTTCCTTATGAGTGGCGGTCGGGGACGAGCGATGGGCTTTTCCTACCAGTCTATCCCCCTAGGAGCATGCGCATAATACTTTGCTTTGATAACTTGTAAATTTTTGCAATAATTATATGAGTTCTTTATGACTAATGTTGAGTCCATGGATTATACACACTTTTCTTCCTTCCACGCACTTTTCGCCGGTATCATACACCCACCATATACCTTCCTGAAAATAGCCACCATACCTACCTACCATTGCATTTCCATAGCCATTCCGAGATATATTGCCATGCAACTTTCCACCGTTCCGTTTACTATGACACACTCCATCATTGTCATATTGCTTCGCATGATCATGTTGTTGACATCGTATTTGTGGCAAAGCCACCGTTCATAATTCTTTCATACATGTCACTCTTGATTCATTGCATATCCCGATACACCGCCAGAGGCATTCACATAGAGTCATATTTTGTTCTAAGTATTGAGTTGTAATTGTTGAGTTGTAAGTAAATAAAAGTGTGATGATCATCCTTTTTTAGAGCATTGTCCCAAGTGAGGAAAGGATGATGGAGACTATGATTCCCCCACATGTCGGGATGAGACTCCGGACTAAAAAAAAGAGGCCATAAAAAAAGAAGAAAAGGCCCAAATAAAAAAAATAAGAGAAAAACAGAGAAGGGACAATGTTACTATCCTTTTACCACACTTGTGCTTCAAAGTAGCACCATGATCTTCATGATAGAGTGTCTCCTATGATATCACTTTCATATACTAGTGGGAAATTTTCATTATAGAACTTGGCTTGCATATTCCAATGATGGGCTTCCTCAAAATTCCCTAGGTCTTCGTGAGCAAGCGAGTTGGATGCACACCCACTTAGTTCCTTTTGTTGAGCTTTCATATACTTATAGCTCTAGTGCATCCGTTGCATGGCAATCCCTACTCACTCACATTAATATCTATTAATGGGCATCTCCACGGCCCATTGATATGCCTAGTTGATGTGAGACTATCTTCTCCTTTTTTTGTCTTCTTAACAACCACCATTCTATTCCACATATAGTGCTATGTCCATGGCTCACGCTCATGTATTGCGTGAAGATTGAAAAAGTTTGAGAACATCAAAAGTATGAAACAATTGCTTGACTTGTCATCGGGGTTGTGCATGATTTAAAAACTTTGTGTGGTGAAGATAGAGCATAGCCAGACTATATGATTTTGTAGGGATAACTTTATTTGGCCATGTTATTTTGAGAAGACATAATTGCTTAGTTAGTATGCTTGAAGTATTATTATTTTTATGTCAATATTGAACTTTTGTCTTGAATCTTACGGATCTGAATATTCATACCACAATTAAGAGAATTACATTGAAATTATGCCAAGTAGCATTCCACATCAAAAATTCTGTTTTTATCATTTACCTACTCGAGGACGAGCAAGAATTAAGCTTGGGGATGCTTGATACGTCTCCAACGTATCTATAATTTTTGATTGTTCCATGCTATATTATATTCTGTTTTGGAAATTAATGGGCTTTATTATATACTTTTATATTATTTTGGGGACTAACCTACTAACCGGAGGCCCTGCCCAGAATTGTTGTTTTTTGCCTATTTCAGAGTTTCGCAGAAAAAGAATATCAAACGGAGTCGAAACGGAATGAAACCTTCGGGAATGTGATTTTCGGAACGAACGTGATCCAGAGGACTTGGACCCTACGTCAAGACATCAACCAGGAGGGCACGAGGTAGGGGGCGAAAAGTTTATCTATGAACAATATTTGAATGTTGTCTGAATTCTTTTGTGTATGATTGGTTATCTTTGCAAGTCTCTTCGAATTATCAGTTTGGTTTGGCCTACTAGACTGATCTTTCGTGCAATGGGAGAAGTGCTTAGCTTTGGGTTCAATCTTGAGGTGTCCTTTCCCAGTGACAGTAGGGCCAGCAAGGCACGTATTGTATTGTTGCCATCGAGGATAACAAGATGGGGTTTATATCATATTGCATGAGTTTATCCCTCTACATCATGTTATCTTAGTTAAAGCGTTACTCTGTTCTTATGAACTTAATACTCTAGATGCATGCTGGATAGCGATCGATGTGTGGAGTAATAGTAGTAGATGCAGGCAGGAGTCGGTCTACTTGTCTCGGACGTGATGCCTATGTACATGATCATACCTAGATATTCTCATAACTATGCTCAATTATGTCAATTGCTCAACCGTAATTTGTTCACCCACCGTAATACTTATGCTCTCGAAAGAAGCCATTAGTGAAACCTATGGCCCCCGGGTCTATTTTCCATCATATTAATCTCCCATCAACAAGTTATTTCTAGCGTTGTCTTTATTTTGCTTTCTTTACTTTGCATCTTTATCATAAAAATACCAAAAATATTATCTTATCATATCTATCAGATCTCACTCTCGTAAGTGACCGTGATGGGATTGACAACCCCTTTATTGCGTTGGTTGCGAGGATTTATTTGTTTGTGTATGTGCGAGGGACTCGTGCGTGGCCTCCTACTGGATTGATACCTTGGTTCTCAAAAACTGAGGGAAATACTTACGCTACTTTGCTGCATCACCCTTTCCTCTTCAAGGGAAAACCAACGCAGTGCTCAAGAGGTAGCAACTGGCCGTTGTACGTACGTGTACATGCTACGTGCGCGCCTCTACTATGACACGTGCGCGCCTCTACATCGACCAATATGTAAGTACACGTTCGCGACCAGAATGACAACGCTACGTACGCTTCGACCAAGTGGGTCCCGACTGTCAGGCACTTCCTTGCGTGCGAAGATGTAGCTGGTGGGTCCCAGCAGTCAGGGGGGCGAATCATTTTTTTGTGCCCGGACGCACTTCCTTGCGTGCGAAGATGTAGCTGGTAGGTCCCAGTAGTCAGGGCGAAACATTTTTTCGCGAAATACAGTTGCCCGTCCGGTGGGTCCCTGCTGTCAGGTGGAGGAATAATTATTTCCCGCGTAATAAGGAGGCACTTCCTTGCGGCTGCCGTGGACCCAGCTGTCAGCTTCTCCACGACAGTACTCTTCTGATGGAAGTAGTTCCTTGACCATGTTGACCACGCCGCGCCGAGAGCACCAGGGCGGTGGACGACGGCGAGGCCTAGGAAGGGGACGACGCGGAGCCGGGGAAGACGCGGCAGTGGAAGCCCGTGCGAAGAGGAGTACGAGGGTTCACTGGTTCGGCTGCTATGTGAGGTTGCCGTCGCCGCGGAATAACAGGGGGTGTGGGTGAGTAGAGGGATGGCCTGGCCAGCGGTGGGAGTAGTAGGGGGCGGTAAGGCCTCCGCGGCATCACAGCCGGCCACGGGAGGCAGGAGCACGCGGCACGACCGGCGCTGCTTTGGGCGGCTGGAGCAAGAAGACCAGAGGTTGAAGAAGCACTACGACCGTTGGATGGACATCGTACGGTCACTGCAGCTAGAATCATTTATATTGACTAAGTTGACAAAGCCCTTGGTACGCATCAACTTAGTAGGCCCATAGTTCAGCCTCAGAAACGGTGCGCCCCAGATGTCAGGGGGAGGAATCATTTTTTGGGCGGCTGAATCAAGAATATCCGAGATTGAAGAAGAAGCACGACATCCGTTGGATGGACATCCAACGGCCACAGCTGCCAGAACCGTGTGTTGTTGACAAAGCCTTGCATACACATCAACTTAGTTTTTTTAGGGGATGCGTCAACTCAGAAGGCCCACAAGTGTGTGGCAGAGAACATATAGCCCATTTGCGATTTGTAAGAATGTACAGCCCATTTTCTAATTCTAATGGAATTTACTACAACCCATTTACAGTTTGTTAAAAGTACAACCCATTTTCTAGCTAGGACAACGATTAATAATTTCAACCAACCGCTCAAAACAGAATTCAAGAAAAATTCCCACATTTTTATGGGATCCCAAATATTTTTATCCGAAATTTCTAGTTAGATTAAATATAATTTCAAAATAAAGTTGTATTACGTTAAAATCCAACGAAATATTGCCCGCGCAACAAGTAATGAAATTAAAATATTCAAATTCCGAAAATAATATATTTTTAAACTAATTACACGTTTGGTGCATCTTCTTATAGTTACTGCCCAGTTATTATAATTACATCCCATATATTATTTCTTAAAGTCCATTTTCTTGTTAAGCCTAATGCATACCTCATAGGAAAGTTTGCAGCCCAGCGGGGCGGAGAATAACTAGTTGACCCGGATATTGTGTACAACTGTCGACCCAGTTGCATTGCTGTTGTTGAAAAAAAGGCCGGTGTAGTACAGTACAACCTAACATGGCTACTCAGCCCACATTCAGCGATGCCGGAAAGGCCCAAACAAGGCTTCTGTACAAGTTTTTGAACTCACTGAGCTCAATTAATAACTTAAGAAAAAGTTAGATTACAGTGGAACCTAATTAAAAGCTGTCACGAGAAAAGAAATAATTCAACGGGTCCCATGTGTGTGTGTGTGTGTGTGTGTGTGTGTGTGTCTGTGAGAGAGAGAGAGAGAGACCCATCGGTCGATGCTCGTAAATACATCTTTCAACCATATGCATTGCTAATGCTCAGTAAAAACTTATATAGTTGACACAATCATATAGAACATCATAGCACACTTAACTTGCATACAAAAATTTCACGTAGGCGGCACAATCAGGATGGATGCAGTGGATCGCTACGGGTAGGGCTATGTTGAAACCAACGAACTCATACATAATGGTTCATCTTCTTTATGAATGACAGGGAAATATCTTGAATGTTGTGCAAAGAAAACAGGCAGACAACACAATAAGTTCTGCTAGCACATTAAGTTGACGTACAACCCTTTCTAAAAAAAGTTCAGGTACAAAATTAGAACAGGTCACAATCAAATGTACTGGCACATCAGTGCTTCACACCCATAGCTCGGATTTAACTAGTATCTGACAAGATTCAGTTGTTACCTCAAATTAGAGCACATCCAGGCAGCTAGCCCTGCCTCTTCTCCCAAAGAAGCAGTGGCCTCCGCCGCGCGATGGAGTAGGCCCTATGCCATCCATCGTTCCGAGCAACACGGGGAAAGTCTGACGTTGACTCCTGTAATGGACGTCGTCGACGGACCCTGGCACCAGCGGCGGCGGCAGGACTTCGATTGATGGATTGACCACTTCTTCGACATGCACGAACACTCGATACAGGTACATCCCTAACGTGGTCCGCGACGGCCTTGGTGGCGACGAATAGTACAACCCCGGGTCCTGCACCGGTATCTCAACACCAATCACTTTTGATATGGTGGACGGCTTCTTCATCCATGCCATAACCGTCAGAGCCCAGCTGTCTGGAGGAACAAACATACTTACGAGCTCACCTCCAAGGTCGTTGATAAGCTCATTCATGGACTCGCTATTCCAAGCACGTCGAGGCATGCTGTGGAATGTAAGCTTTGTTAAAAACTCAACCTCAGAAGGCACCGAGCCCCATCCTGGGTGCCACCAATCAAAGCTCACCAGCGCACTATCGCAGAACAAATGCCGGGAAGATTCGAACACACTGCTACAGTCGAAAGTTGTCCGGAACCTGATGAAGAAATCAGCCGGTGGCTGATACGTCTCCAACATATCTATAATTTTTGATTGCTCCATGCTATATTATATTCTGTTTTGGACATTAATGGGCTTTAGTATAAACTTTTATATTATTTTTGGGACTAACCTATTAACCGGAGGCCCAACCCAGAATTGCTGTTTTTTTGCCTATTTCAGACTTACGCAGAAAAAGAATATCAAACGGAGTCCAAACGGAATGAAACCTTCGGGAATGTGATTTTCGGAATGAACGTAATCCAGAGGACTTGGACCCTACGTCAAGACATCAACCAGGAAGCCACGAGGTAGGGGGCGCGCCTACCCCCCAGGCACGCCCTCCACCCTCGTGGACCCCACGTTGCTCCACCGACGTACTTCTTCCTCCTATATATACCTACGTACCCCCAAACTACCAGATACGGAGCCAAAAACCTAATTCCACCGCCGCAACCTTCTGTACCCGTGAGATCCCATCTTGCGGCCTGTTCCGGAGCTCCGCCGGAGGGGGCATCGATCACGGAGGGCTTCTACATCAACACCATAGCCTGTCCGATGAAGTGTGAGTAGTTTACCTCAGACCTTCGGGTCCATAGTTATTAGCTAGATGGCTTCTTCTCTCTTTTTGGATCTCAATACAATGTTCTCCCCCTCTCTCGTGGAGATCTATTCGATGTAATCTTCTTTTGCAGTGTATTTGTTGAGACCGATGAATTGTGGGTTTATGATCAAGTTTATCTATGAACAATATTTGAATCTTCTGAATTCTTTTATGTATGATTGGTTATCTTTGCAAGTCTCTTCGAATTATCAGTTTGGTTTGGCCTACTAGATTGATCTTTCTTGCAATGGGAGAAGTGCTTAGCTTTGGGTTCAATCTTGCGGTGTCCTTTCCCAGTGAGAGTAGGGGCAGCAAGGCACGTATTGTATTGTTGCCATCGAGGGTAACAAGATGGGGTTTTTATCATATTGCATGAATTTATCCCTCTACATCATGTCATCTTGCGTAAGGCGTTACTCTGTTTTCATGAACTTAATACTCTAGATGCATGCTGGATAGCGGTCGATGAGTGGAGTAATAGTAGTAGACTCAGGCAGGAGTCAGTCTACTTGTCTCGGATGTGATGCCTATATACATGATTATACCTAGATATTCTCATAACTATGCTCAATTCTGTCAAATGCTCAACGGTAATTTGTTCACCCACCGTAAATACTTATGCTCTTGAGAGAAGCCACTAGTGAAACCTATGGCCCCCGGGTCTATTTTCCATCATATTAATCTCCCAACAACAAGCTATTTCTAGCGCCGTTTTTATTTTGTTTACTTTACTTTGCATCTTTATCATAAATATACCAAAAATATTATCCTATCATATCTATCAGATCTCACTCTCGTAAGTGACCATGAAGGGATTGACAACCCCTTATCGCGTTGGTTGCGAGGATTTATTTGTTTGTGTAGGTTTGAGGGACTCGTGCGTGGCCTCCTATTGGATTGATACCTTGGTTCTCAAAAACTGAGGGAAATACTTACGCTGCTTTACTGCATCACCCTTTCCTCTTCAAGGGAAAACCAACGCAGTGCTCAAGAGGTAGCAAGAAGGATTTCTGGTGTCGTTGCCTAGGAGTCTATGCAAAAGTCAACATACCAAGTACCCATCACAAACCCTTATCTCCCGCATTACATTATTTGCCATTTGCCTCTCGTTTTCCTCTCCCCCACTTCACCCTCGATGTTTAATTCGCCCTCTCTTTTTCGTTCGCCTCTTTACCGCCCGCTTGGTCGTTATGGCTAGTCCCTTATCTGCTCCTTTGTCCCCCGAGTTTGAGGTTCTTCACTTCAAACAAGGACAAGGAGAAAACTTAAAAGATGCTTGGTTTAGAATGATGGAATCTTGTCGTAATTGTACCCTAGAGGTGAATTTTAGAATTTTACTTCACAACTTTTATGTTGGTCTAAATGTGTCTCATAGACAACTCTTGGATTGCGTTGCCAAAGGCAATTTTATTGAAATTGATCCCAGTATTGCGCATGAAATTATAGAAGGTATAGTGGGAACACTACCTCAACAAAAGGGGCCTCATCATATCCAAGAAGAAACGCAAGTTTTTGAGAAAATTTGCGAAGTAACTAAGATTTTACAAAAGTCTCTTAAACCTCTTAAGAGTGTTAGCGGGAATCTCCACCACATGAATATGTTGATTACCCTTTGCAATAAGCGGTTGGACTCTTTAGATCTCAAGATTTCCGAATATGATGGGAAACGCAAAGAACCTCCCGGATTCGAGCAAAACTCCGCTAAAAAAATAAAAACCAAGATGGCAATACCTAGATCTATCCTTGCTTTTTTGCCTAGCTAGGGGCGCTAAACGATAGCGCTTGTTGGGAGGCAACCCAATTATTATTTTTAGTTTTTTTAGTTTTTGCTTCTGTTTAGGAATAAATCTTATATCTAGCCTCTAGTTAGTTGTCTTTTTATGTTTTAATTAGTGTTTGTGCCAAGTTAAACCTATAGGATCTTTTTGGATGATAGTTATTTGATCTTGCTGAAAATTCCAGAAACTTTCTGTTCACGAAAATAATTGTTAAAAATCACCAGAACGTGATAAAATATTGATTCAAATTTCTGCTGAACAGTAAAAAAATGGCTAGGTCTTCCTATTTTGGCTGAATTTTTGGAGTTCCAAAAGTTTGTGTTAGTTACAGATTACTACAGACTGTTCTGTTTTTGACAGATTCTGTTTTTCGTGTGTTGTTTGCTTATTTTGATGATTCTATGGCTGGTAAAAGAGCTTATAAACCATAGAGAAGTTGGAATACAGTAGTTTTACCACCAATATAAATAAAGAATGAGTTCATTACACTACCTTGAAGTGGTCTTTTGTTTTCTTTCGCTAACGGAGCTCACGAGATTTTCTGCTGAGTTTTGTGTTGTGAAGTTTTCAAGTTTTGGGTGAAAGATTTGATGGATTATGGAACAAGGAGTGGCAAGAGCCTAAGCTTGGGGATGCCCATGGCACCCCAAGATAATCTAAGGACACCTAAAAGCCAAAGCTTGGGGATGCCCCGGAAGGCATCCCCTCTTTCGTCTACTTCCATCGGTAACTTTACTTGGAGCTATATTTTTATTCACCACATGATATGTGTTTTGCTTGGAGCGTCTTGTATGATTTGAGTCTTTGCTTTTTAGTTTACCACAATCATCCTTGCTGTACACACCTTTTGAGAGAGACACACATGATTCGGAAATTATTAGAATACTCTATGTGCTTCACTTATATCTTTTGAGTTATATAGTTTTTGCTCTAGTACTTCACTTATATCTTTTAGAGCACGGTGGTGGATTTGTTTTATAGAAACTATTGTTCTCTCATGCTTCACTTAGATTATTTTGAGAGTCCTACAAAAAGCGTGGTAATTTGCTTTAATTATGATAGGCATTCAAGATTAGTAAAAAAATTCTTATGAGTGTGTTGAATACTATGAGAATATTGATGCTTGATAATTGTTTTGAGATATAAAGATGGTGATATTAGAGTCATGCTAGTTGAGTAGTTGTGGATTTGAGACATACTTGTGTTGAAGTTTGTGATTCCCGTAGCATGCACGTATGGTGAACCGTTATGTGATGAAGTCGGAGCATGATTTATTTATTGATTTTCTTCCTTATGAGTGGCGGTCGGGACGAGCGATGGTCTTTTCCTACCAATCTATCCCTCTAGGGGCATGCGTGTAATACTTTGCTTTGATAACTTGTAGATTTTTGCAATAAGTATATGAGTTCTTTATGACTAATGTTGAGTCCATGGATTATACGCACTTCTTCTTCCACCATTGCTAGCCTCTCGGTACCATGCATTGCCCTTTCTCACATTGAGAGTTGGTGCAAACTTCGCCGGTTCATCCAAACCCCTTGATATGATACGCTCTTTATAAACCTCCTTATATCTTCCTCAAAACAGCCACCATACCTACCTATTATGACATTTCCATAGCCATTCCGAGATATATTGCCATGCATCTTTCCACCGTTCCGTTTATCATGACACGTTCGTCATTGTCATATCGCTTTGCATGATCATGTAGTTGGCATAGTATTTGTGGCAAAGCCACCTTTCATAATTCTTTCATACATGTCACTCTTGGTTCATTGCATATCCCGGTACACCACCAGAGGCATTCATATAGAGTCATACTTTGTTCTAGTATCGAGTTGTAATCTTTGAGTTGTAAATAAATAGAAGTGTGATGATCATCATTAATAGAGCATTGTCCCAATAAAAAGGCCAAATAAAAAATGAAGGCCCCAAAAAAAGGGGACAATGCTACTATCCTTTTTCCACACTTGTGCTTCAAAGTAGCACCATGATCTTCATGATAGAGAGTCTCTTGTTTTGTCACTTTCATATACTAGTGGGAATTTTTCATTATAGAACTTGGCTTGTATATTCCAACAATGGGCCTCCTCAAGTGCCCTAGGTCTTTGTGAGCAAGCAAGTTGGATGCACACCCACTTAGTTTCTTTTGTTGAGCTTTCATATATTTATAGCTCTAGTGCATCAGTTGCATGGCAATCCCTACTCCTTGCATTAACATCAATCGATGGGCATCTCCATAGCTCATTGATTAGCCTCGTTGATGTGAGACTTTCTCCTTTTTTGTATTCTCCACATAACCCCCATCATTATATTCTATTCCACCCATAGTGCTATATCCATGGCTCACGCTCATGTATTGCGTGAAGGTTGAAAAAGTTTGAGATTACTAAAGTATGAAACAATTGATTGGCTTGTCACCGGGTTTGTGCATGATGAGAGCATTCTTGTGTGACAAAAATGGAGCATGACTAAACTATATGATTTTGTAGGGATGAACTTTCTTTGGCCATGTTATTTTGAGAAGACATAATTGCTTAGTTAGTATGCTTGAAGTATTATTATTTTTATGTCAATATTGAAATTTTATCTTGAATCTTTCGGATCTGAATATTCATACCACAATTAAGAAAATTACATTGAAATTATGCCAAGTAGCATTCCACATAAAAAATTCTGTTTTTATCATGTACCTACTCGAGGACGAGCAGGAATTAAGCTTGGGGATGCTTGATACGTCTCCAACGTATCTATAATTTTTTATTGCTCCATGCTATATTATATTCTATTTTGGACATTAATGGGCTTTATTGTACACTTTTATATTATTTTTGGGACTAACCTATTAACCGGAGGCCCAGCTCAGAATTGCTGTTTTTGCCTATTTCAGAGTTTCGCAGAAAAAGAATATCAAACGGAGTCCAAACAGAATGAAACCTTCGGGAACGTGATTTTCGGAACGAACGTGAGCCAGAGGACTTGGACCCTACGTCAAGACATCAACCAAGAAGCCACGAGGTAGGGGCCGCGCCTACCCCCCCCCCCAGGCGCGCCCTCCACCCTCATGGGCCCCACGTTGCTCCACCGACGTACTTCTTCCTCCTATATATACCTACATACCCCCAAACTACCAGATACGGAGCCAAAAACCTAATTCCACCGCCGCAACATTCTGTACCCGTGAGATCCCATGTTGGGGCCTGTTCCGGAGGTCCGCCGGAGGGGGCATCGATCACGGAGGGCTTCTACATCAACACCATAGCCTCTCCGACGAAGTGTGAGTAGTTTACCTCGGACCTTCGGGTCCATAGTTATTAGCTAGATGGCTTCTTCTCTCTTTTTGGATCTCAATACAATGTTCTCCCCCTCTCTCGTGGAGATCTATTCGATGTAATCTTCTTTTGCGGTGTGTTTGTTGAGACCGATGAATTGTGGGTTTATGATCAAGTTTATCTATGAACAATATTTGAATCTTCTGAATTCTTTTATGTATGATTGGTTATCTTTGCAAGTCTCTTCGAATTATCAGTTTGGTTTGGCCTACTAGATTGATCTTTCTTGCAATGGGAGAAGTGCTTAGCTTTGGGTTCAATCTTGCGGTGTCCTTTCCCAGTGGAAGTAGGGGCAGCAAGGCACGTATTATATTGTTGCCATCGAGGATAACAAGATGGGGTTTATATCATATTGCATGAATTTATCCCTCTACATGTCATCTTGCTTACAGCGTTACTCTGTTCTTATGAACTTAATACTCTAGATGCATGTTGGATAGCGGTCAATGTGTGGAGTAATAGTAGTAGATGCAGGCAGGAGTCGGTCTACTTGTCTCGGACGTGATGCCTATATACATGATCATACCTAGATATTCTCATAACTATGCTCAATTCTGTCAATTGCTCAATAGTAATTTGTTCACCCACCGTAAATACTTATGCTCTTGAGAGAAGGTACTAGTGAAACCTATGGCCCCGTGGTCTATTTTCCATCATATTAATCTCCCGACAACAAGCTATTTCTAGCGCCGTTTTTATTTTGTTTACTTTACTTTGTATCTTTATCATAAAAATACCAAAAATATTATCCTATCATATCTATCATATCTCACTCTCGTAAGTGACCGTGAAGGGATTGACAACCCCTTATCCCGTTGGTTGCGAGGATTTATTTGTTTGTGTAGGTGCGAGGGACTCGTGCGTGGCCTCTTACTGGATTGATACCTTGGTTCTCAAAAACTGAGGGAAATACTTACGCTACTTTACTGCATTACCCTTTCCTCTTCAAGGCAAAACCAACGCAGTGCTCAAGAGGTAGCAGTGGCGGACAGACTTCGACGAGCAAGTCACTTATTTGGATGCCGTGCGCAATGCCAAGAGCTTTGACAAGGTCGTCCGGCGAGACGGGAGGCCGGTCGCCGTTGATGGTTACCTTCAGCACTTTGCCGGCAAACTGGTCGTCAAGCGCCGCCATGCCACTGTTCAGCAACAGCACGCAGCGACCGAAGGCAGGACGGACCTCAGGATCTCCGGCTCGGTGATCCGCGTTGACCGGCGACATGATAGTGAGCTTGAGTACAGGGAGTACAGGAGGGGGATTTGGGGGAACTGGAGTAGGAATCGAGATTCCAGAGGTTGGGGCGGGGCGGGAGATTGGGGATGAAAAGGTAGCTTGAATTTCGAACACGCGCCAATATGCTCTCGGTGCGCAAGCGCACGAAAACACCGGTGGCGCCCACATGTCGGCCTAAGAGTTCTTATTCTTTCTTTTTTGGAGAGTCCGGCCTTTTTTAGTATCTTTTGAGAGCCCGGCCTGAGAGTCATAATTGACCTGTTTGGCTTGCGTTACTACTCGGCCCATATTCAGTGACACCACACTGGCCCAAACAAGTGTACATCATCAAAAAGACACTGAGCTCAAATTATATAACTTGAAAAAAGGAGATACACTCTGAACACTGGAGAATGGTGATGCCCTCATTTAGCCCACCAGTAGTTCGAGACAATAAACAGTTCGAAACAACGATATATACAACATTCAAACACTGACTAGTGACTACTACTGACATAAACAGCAAGACATGATAGTTCATAAGAAGTCTTGCTACACCACCAAAACGCACCCATCTGCAGCGCTCAGACTCTCGTGATCCAGACGAGAATGACATTCTAAACAGAGCCAACTATTACATAGTAAGAGTGACATAGACGAGGATGACCAAATGACAAGGAATATGCATAACAAAAGAAAGAACTACCCATCCAGAACAAGCAGCAAAGACAACAAAGTCATTCGAAGAGATGATCCAACACCATCATAATTTGCAGCCCCACTTCAGCGACCAATGATCCGGAGACACCAGTACTCCACCCTTTCGACGCAACAGCCCAATTACCTATCAACCTGAAGGCTTGAACCACATCACTGCCTGTCGTAATTGAGACATCCAAGGAACAAGTTAATCCGGATGCCTTTGTCATTCTCACCTTCTTTTGGCTGCAGGCTGTATCGTTGACAATCAGGGGAGTTTGCTCCCGAACTCCTAGGGCTCGCCGTGTAGACATAGTTTTCCATAGCAAACAGAGCCTCTCTGCCATCAAGGTCCTTGCCAACGGTGATCTCCTGGTTAATCGAATAATTGAGTCCGAGAAACGGAGAGTGTGAACCAAGGCTGTTTACCCGCCTCCAACTAAAAAATCCTGAAGGCCCCAACAAGCTGGTATCCTGCTCATAGACGTAACAGCCACTGTCCGGACACTCACGTATTTCACGGTGCTTGTATACAGTGGGGTTTTTGCAATATAACTTTTCCGGCTCATGTGTCCGAATATCATTAGTCTTTTGCCGTCGTCTGATCGAGCGAGGAACCAGTTGTGCTTCCCTGTTTTTGGCAAAGGTGGTGTGATTACAAAGGGCAGTAACTGTAGGGACACTTGCATCATATCAAAAAGGACATGCATTGTTAATGTAAGATCAGCATTGTTCAGAGTATGAGTAGGATAATGCAAGAAACAACATTGATATGTCCCTGTTGGAACTGGGAGGAAAATACAGGGAAATGTATACTGGGTTCAAAATATAGAAGTGCCATGCATGGTTATACTCATGTTATCTCGCAATCGATTCTTCACAGGAAACTACCATGTCATGCATGTTATGGAATCATGTTCTGTCCTCACAAACAAATTCTTCAAGGTAACTAACAGACCATGCATTGTTATATACTCGTGTTCTGTGGGCAAATTTTTTGTGAGGATATTATTCTAGCCATTGATTGCTGAAGGGCGAATATAGGTATGTACACATGGTAAGCATTACAGGATTTCACTACTTCCAAATATAGAGTTCTCCATATGCACATTTACTTCCCTAATGTATGGTTAGATGAAACCAACAGTGTGGTGCATGTTTCTACATCATGAAAATGAGGAAACTAACATGGCCATTGATACACACTCATATTTAGTAGTAGTATATAGATTACTGTAAAATAAGGAGAATATCCATATATTCCTAACCGTTTGATTATTCAGGGGTACAAATTGGCTGTAATGACATGATCACAATCGCATGAATTAACTCATTCCAAATATAGCTGATTTACGGCGTCTCTAATACATTGCCATAGTTCTACTCAAATTCTGCTCAAACAGGGATATGCCAATCATCACAAAAAGTTCAAACAGTGTCATGGCGTCATCATTAACATGAGACGGAAACAACTTACACGCGCCGTCCCAGCAATACGTGGTGCCATCTGCTTTGTCGATCGCGTAGATGATGCCATTGTGTTCAATAGCATCACAGAAGTGTGTATCAGCTTTGACGACGATCCACTGCGAGCTGAGTTGTCTCCATCTAAAGAAGGCACCGGCGTAAAGATAGGCGAGTCCCTTGTCGAACAAGGCAATTAGCTTGAAGTCTGCGTAATCCGCATGTCGTGTGGGCACTTGGCAGATTACAATCTTCTGCAAAACAAGGTCCGTCCAACTGACGCGGTAATCTAGATGACTAGGACCGCGATGGTAATACTCTATATAATCCAACGGAGGAAGGATAATCTCATGGGAGGTCTGGAAGTTCACGAGCACCAACTTTTTACCGTCTTCTCTGACGGCAGCCATCCAGTGGGAGTTCATGCCGACCCAGTACATACCTGCCAAGAAGTTTCGGGCGATGGTGATCGGATCGAAGTCGAGGGAAATGATGTACGGCGACCCACTACATACCTGCAAAGAAGTTTCGGCTAATGGAGATCGGATTGAAGTCGAGGGGCATCATGTACGCCTCCGTATCATGGTGAGCCAATCTCGCAAGACCAGATAGCAGCAAGCAGGGTGTCTTGAAAAGCTTAGGCCTCGCTTCAACGATGGCCGTGTGCATGCCCCTCGAGCATGCAGCCAGCCGCAGGGCGCTCAACATATCCATACACGAACAACAGAGGTCGAGGACGTCACTGGGGAGATAGCTCCAATCGCGGCTCATATGGATCCTGCGCGGTTCGCGTTCGGCCATGGTGGAGTTTGGAAGGTGGGGTTTTGGGGGGCTTGATTTACGGGGGAGAAGGCTGTCGGTGCTGGAGCGGCTAGCGAGGGAATAGTGGTACTGGGGGAGGCGAGCGAGGCGAGGGTATGCGGGGGCACAGTGAGATAATGAAGAGTGACCTCAGGATCTCCGGCGAGACGGAGATGGAGATGGAGTGGTGCTAGGGGAGAGGGAGACGAGGCGAGGCATGCTATACAGCGGCGGTGACAGTGACTGCACAGTGCACAAGGTGAGGCTGACTTTGGTAACCCGGACACGCCGCCTGGACTGGTGTCACCTCGGGCGCAGGGTCTTGTCACTTCACTGTGAGGACCGGATGAATAATAGTATTTTGACCATCAAGTGTACCACAGTTGTACTACTACTACTAGTAGGAGTAGTAGGAACATGAGTACACTCCCGTGCTAGCATGCCTCTGGGTTCACTTCATCCTCCAGCTATCATCCATATTGCGAGCAGAACCAAATTCTCGTGCATGCGGAAGCGCGAAGAAGGACTTTTCTTTTTTTGAGGATAACCGCATATTCCTTAACCGTAGTAGGAACATGAGTAGTACTCCCTCCGGTCCTCTTTTGTCTGCGCATAACTTTTTTCAGTATTTCTCTAATTAGTCTGCGTATATACCCTTTTGCATGCGCCCATTTCCCTCCATGCCCCGCATTCACAGCATTAATTAGCGTACGCATGAGCAGCTGCAGCCCGACTCCAGCCAATAAACTGCAGCATGCAAGTGGGCCACTCTGTGCGCGTGGGAGAGAGAAAAGGCAACCGAAGAGCCCGTCCAATCCATTGCATGCAGCAGTCAAACCACCGCACCTCTCCTCATGCATGCGCATAACTTCTCCCATTTACTTCTCCATCGGGAACCGATTTTCCTCGGCTTTTTCACTACTCCTTGATCTTCATTTGCATCCAAACCACACTGCATTCACATTGTTTTAACCTCTTCACATCCTCCTGGAGTAATTCCGAAGCCCCTATAAATAATCATCTTCTTCAGTTAGATTAGCCATCTAATCCTAATTCTCCAAACCATAGCCCTCCGGTCCAGCGGTTCCAAATGGCGAAAGAGATCGAGATGCAGGTTTTTAGCGTCCAACATGTCCTCGTCGAAGGCTCGTTGAGCATAGTTGCCACAGTCACCGACCACCCAAGGGTTGTTCGGAAGTGGATCAACAATGTATCCAACTCCCTCCAAAAGGTGGAGATGAATGTCATCGGTCTCGACGCAGAGTACACGGAGCGTGCCACTGGGAAGATCCAACGCGCCGCTGTCCTTCAGCTGTGCCTCGAAGATGATGTTTTGGTGTACCACATCATACACGCGCCCTCCATACCAGGTGAGCTTCACGATTTCTTGTCTCGGGAGGACATATACTTCTGTGGGGCAGCCATCGCAGGGGACAAACAGAAGTTGGAGCCGTACAACCTTGATTTGAAAAGCATCGCTGACCTACAAACCAGAATAAAAATTCCTGTAGAAGATTGTGATAAACCGACACCATCCCTATTCGACGTAGCAAATTTTGTGCTAGGAACAAATCTTCAGAAGGGTGACGAGACGCTGGCATTAAGGTCGTCTGGATGGGAGAATTATCCCTTGACGTACGAGCGGATAAAATATGCTGCCCTCGATGCCCGTGTGAGTTTCGAGATAGCTGCAAGGTCCAGAGAGCTTGTTGCGAAGCCGTCTCCCACAGAAAATGAGAACAAGAAGAAGAAGAAGATGCTGCACCAGCAGCAGGGCATTATGGATGGATGAACTATTTCCTCTCTTGTAAAAAAATATTCCCTCTCTATGTATATTGATATAGATGGACTATTTCGATAGTGTGCATGTCTTTGGAACAAGTAGTAGCGTGGATCCGCTTGACTATAAGGAACTATTTATCCGCCTAGCTTTCTCTACTACTCCTTCTAGTGATCGTATGCAATGCATGTGTCCGTAGACATGACAGCTTGTCCATGGAAGTTCAACTACGGCGACCATCACGTTTCATCCACTGCCACTCGCGATTCCCACGACGCCGCTCCAACCCACGGCACCACGTCCCCCGACGTGCGCCTCACCCCTCTCGGCCGCACCGCCCCTCTGCCTTTGTGTGCATGACATGTGGGCCACCTTAAATGCGGCGAGCATCAAGTTTCTACCACAGCCACACGCGATTCCCACGACGCCGCACGAACCCATGACACCACACGTCCCGCACCATCGAATTTTCATCCAGCGGCTGTGACACATTTCGTCCCGGGCATCAATCCTCAGCTGGAGTACTTCTGTACTACAGGTAGTACCCGCCGGTGTGGCCATCTACGCCTCGTAACGCCCCGACGCCCAGCTGTGGCACCCTCGCCACGGCCACGCCACCACCGGCCGGTTCATCTCGAACGAGTGAGTCGCGAACCACACCACCACCATGAGAATGACATGTGGGCCAGCCGCATTTAACGTCCGCATGTCATTGACTCAGAGCATGGTTAATAATATAGCCGGCTGCTGGCTATATGATGTTGCCACGTCACATATAGCCAAGCTTGTAGCCAGCAAGTACAATAGTTGAATATTAATATGTACTACTTTGTTGTTACATGACCCACCTCGCTCTCTCATAAAATGCCTAGGAGCACGTGCTGCAGCCGGCTGTTAACTAGTAGCCCGCTTCTCTTCTCTTTCATCTTCTCTCTCGTCCAACTAAGCAAAAATATAATATTTAATGTCTTACAGCCCGCCTACATCACCTTATTGTACTTGCTCTCATAGGCCGGGCACTAAGCCACTGAAGTTCGGTCCCGTGGGCCCCGAGAGGGAAATGTAACTCCTGCGGCAGGCCTTGTGGTGCTCCCGCAGTACGAGCTCGTGCCAAACCCGGAATTTGTTTCTTACTACTACCAACTACTAGTAAGGTACACGTGCATTGCACGCATGAGATTCTGGTGGTTTGTGCATTATGCTTCTACATGTGGAGTCTTCTAGATTCTACATGTGGCAAAATCTGGTGGAATGTAGATGATATCCAATGGCCAGTAGTGCTCGGATTTGCCATCTTTGTACCGTCGGATTGGCTTCATCCAACGACCAACTTTCAAAGTTATGGTTTGGTTTGCAGCCTAAGGTTGCCACGCCTAAGCTTAGGCGTGCCGGCATGTGTTTGGTTCATTGCTACACTTGTGGCTTGCCACACTTTTCTAGCTACATGGTCCACATGTCATAGACTCAACTTCTTGCCAAATCTTGCCACACTTGTGGTGGCCATTTTGTTAGCCACATTTTTTGTTTCAGACACACTTTGCCTAAGCTTAGTTGTGGCAAAGTTAGTCATGAATGAAGTTCAACCATGGAGTCTTCTAGATTCTACATGTGGCAGAATCTGGTGGAATGTAGATGATATCCAACGGCCAGTAGTGCTCGGATTTGCCATCTTTGTACCGTCGGATTGGCTTCATCCAACGACCAACTTTCAAAGTTATTCACACACTATATAGGGGGTATAGATATAGATGTGCCGGCCCGTTGCAATGGATCCAAAGTATATCTGTTTAGTGGAGTGCACTCTAAACACATTATCTATTTATTTTTCTCTAACCTTTCGTAGCCATGCAACCAAGCCACATAAGCTTCATGGGTGCCCCCCACATCATATTATTCATACTACGTTGACAGAAAAAAGATAAATCACCCAAAACAAGATCTTCCCGTTTTTTGTTCCTACGATGCTGTGCCGTGCACGTACCTACTAGTTGTATAGTGGTAGTACTAGTTGTATAGTACAAACTTGGTACTAGTAGGAGCAGAGTAGTACGGAATGCTCCTACTCTATCAACGAGCCCCATCTGACACCAAATTTCTTGGCTTCCGTGCTACAGCTAGATCTTCCCCTCGTTTCTGTTTTCCAACCCGGCGGCGGGCGGGGTGCGGTTTGCCAATAGTCGGTTTGCTCAACGGCGGTCCCACATGAAAGTGAAAATGCTAGGCAACACGCCTTCCCTAAGCTATGTGTCGTGCCGGACGGGCCGTGGAGTACTCCCGATTCCCGGGCGTGTGTGGGGGGAGTGCGACGCGAACGCGGCAGGCCTTTTCCTTTTACTAGCAATGTGCCCGTGCGTTGCGACGGATCCAAAGTAGTAGAATAGTAGTACTTGTTCACAAACTTGAAAGAAATCACTCTTGTTTTGATATACTCCTAATATATTACTCCCTCCGTTCCTAAATATTTGACTTTTTAGAGATTTCAAATGGACTATCACATACGGATTATATAGACATATTTTGAAGTGTAGATTCACTCATTTTGCTCCGTATGTAGTCACTTATTGAAAAATCTCTAGAAAGACAAATATTTAGGAATGGAGGGAGTACTTTTCACTCAAAATATATTTCTCAGGCTGTTTTGATGAGGTGAGGGAGGGATGTGGTTGCTTTCAAGTTAATAAGGGGTTTTCTGCAAATTGGAGCAGAGAAGTGGGCTATTGTTGCAAAAATGCCACAACTTACCTCACAGCCGTTAGATGCAGATCTAATGGTCAGAAACGACGTATGGCAGACACACCACCATCACCAACTGAGTCTTTTATAGGAGTATATATTTCTCAGGCTGTTTTGATGAGGTGAGGGAGGGATGTGGTTGCTTTCAAGATAATAAGGGGTTTTCTGCAAATTGGAGCAGAGAAGTGGGCTATTGTTGCAAAAATGCCACAACTTACCTCACAGCCGTTAGATGCAGATCTAATGGTCAGAAACGACGGATGGCAGACACACCACCATCACCAACTGAGTCTTGTATAGGAGTAGGAGTAGAGAAACATGTATAAATTGTAACATTTTGGTTCTGCTCCTTGGCACGATCGATAGATAGAAATAACGATTGGAAACGCTAGGGCGGGGCTATTTCCGCCAGATAAGCAGGGTACGTAGTAGCTAGGTTGGCGCATCGTCGGTTTGGTCACACGCGGTCCGACATGTTCTAGTGTTTCTAGCAAGATGCCCGCGCGTTGCACGAAGTTGATGGAAAAGGTAAGCACAACTTATAAATTGACGGATGGAGTACTAGTTACAGTGATGCATATAATTAAGCAAAGGGATCGCACATGTCGGTATTGACTGGAACGAGAATGCAACACCACAATAAGAATTAAGGCCACGATGATGATGCGATCGCAGTGGTGGTTACAGAAGGCAAGAAGAAAGATGCATCCATCAACGTACGACCTCCTCCTCCTCAACTTAGTGCGCCGGGCCACCGACCGGCGGCTAAGGAGCGGCGGCTTTTGTGGCGAGGTCGAGGTGCTTCTCAGCAAAGGCATCCAAGGCTTCCAGCCGGTTGAGGAAGGCCAACGTCGTAGCGTCCTCACTGGCCTTGTAGATACCTATGTACACGATTTGCTCGTACACGTGGATGTGTAGGTCGACGAATTCTTGCAGGGCGAGGCGCCTCGCGGCGAGCGCGACCTCCAGGTGGACATTCTTCGTGGCGTCGGCGGGCAGTCGCAGGGCCACCAGTGCTTGAAAGAGGTTCCGGCCATGGAGGCCGATTAGGGTGGCAGGCAATGAGGAGCCCGGGCGCGCGGGCTGGAGGAGTACGGCGATGTCGTCCGCGAGCTTCTTGAGGACGGTGAACTTGTTGGTGGTGGCAACGATCATCTGGTCCAACTGAGAGTCGTAGTTGGCGTCGACGGCGGCCATCCACCAGCCGGTCTCCAACACCGTCTGGAGACGATCCTCGGCGCCATGCCGCAGGCCGACGTCGTGGACCATCTGGCACAGCCGCTGGCCGCTCGCGCGCATCGCCGCCATGGGTCTGGAGTGAGCTCTTTTGCGCTTAGTGTAGGTGCTTGGGCAAATGCTTAGGTGCGTACGATGTGGAGATGCATTGGAATGGAGGGGCGCCTTTATATGAGGGCAAACTGCGTTGCATTCACATCGTGCAGCCTCTTTTCCCGGTCCTCCTCCCATTACTTCCCTCATGCATTAATTGAAGGAGGATGCATTGGCCGTTCAACATTTCGGGAACCGCTACTCCCTCGCTCGTCTGCATTAAAGCCGTATCGGGAACTGCGCCGCCCGCTGTCAAATCGAATAGTAGTACTGCGCCGCCCGCTGCACGCCCGGCTGAACACGCCTCCTCGCCTCCATCAAACCCCTCCGTTAAACCCGCATGCAAACCGAGAAACCTACTCCGGCCACACGTCCGTTCATGAGCGGGCCGGAATTAAACGCAACACCGGCCGAGCTCCTCCCGTCCGCCCTCAGTTTAAACGAGGCCAGACGCCGGCCAAGCTCCTACCGTCCGCCCTCTATTTACACGAGGCCAGACAGACAGCGGGCAAGAATCGCACCCCTCCGCCGCTCCCCCATCTCCGCCTTCACCAATTTCTCCACTCTTCCGATGGCTTCCGAGGAGCCGTTCTCCGGCATATTACCCGGCTGGGTGGCCCGCCGAGCCCTCCGGATACGGGCGAGGCCGCTCGGTGCTTCACCAACCTCGCTTGGCCCGACGGAGCCAGTTGCCGCCCCAAGCAGGCGCGTGGTTCAGCAACTCGCCGCTCCAGTTCAGCTCGATGAGGAGTGGCGAGTTGCTCCACGCCGGCACGGCGGCGAGCACACCGGTACGGGCGTCGTCGCTGCCGCGTCGTACCGCGCCTCCCGTGTCTGTGGGCGCGCCTCCCGTGCCTGCGGCAGCGCCATGCAGGCAGAGACAGAAGCCGGGTGCGTGGACAGCGACGAGTCGGTGGCCAGCTTCTCCGTGTCCGCCGCCATCATCGAGGAGAAGTAGAACACGGGAGGCCGCCGCCACTTGGGTCCCATGAAGGCCACCGCCGAGGCGACGACTGCGCATTCAGGTGGTTTCTTTGCTTCTTCGTCTCTTCCGAGGACCTTCGTCGACCCCGCAAAGTGTCTGCCGGACATGAGGAAGACAAAGGGATCCGCGGGCGGCCATTTAGATTATGTACTCCCTCTCCAGCTGGCGGGAAATTTTTGTTCTAAGAATGGATAAATTGTATGTATCTATAACTAAAATAAGTCTAGATACATCCATTTCTAGGACAAGTATTTCCGGACGGAGGGAGTATTAATTATACCAAGATAGCCGGATTGGCACCGCTTAGTTCATGTAAATGTAATGAAATCCATCATGTTTATATGAAGATCCGGCTTTTTTATACGAAATCCTTCATGCTTATATGAAATCAGTCCGTGTTTGCACGAATTTCATCTGGTTGGTTAGAGTTGTGAAAATGTATGCCGCTGGCGTTTGATGTCGTCCTCCGCGGAAGGAAACGGGAGGAAATTTGCCGGCTGCCGTTGGAGATGCTCTTATGCTGGAAATAATAGAGTGACATCCAATCCATTTGAGTTAATTGCGTGTATGATTGTCCCTCTATAAAAAGTTAATTGCATGTACAGTGTACACGTGACTTGCAGGGTGGCTACAGCTTCGTACAGAAAGTTAAAAAGAAACAAGTCCATCCTTAATCTTGTATTCTAAGTACTCTGTGGGTTCCACTGTCAGTACAGTAGCGAAAGAAGTATATATTAAATAAGTAATATATAATATAAAAATCTAAAGTTAAAGACAGAATTCGAACTCATGTCATCGCGTTGCGAGCATCCGGCGCTAACCAGTCCAGCACATTTTTGTTGTAGACCATGCTGCTGATATATCTCCATGTCTACTCTTATACTCCATCCGTTCCTAAATATTTGTCTTTTTCAGATTTCAAATGGACTACCACATACGGATGTGTATGTAGACATATTTTAGAGTGTAGATTCACTCATTTTGCTCCATATGTAGTCACTTGTTGAAATCTCTAAAAAGACAAATATTTAGGAACGGAGGGAGTAGAAAACAGAGTTGGTGATGATGGTGTGCGTGCCATCCTGCAATATAGGCCGTCGGATTTATATCTAACGGATAGGAAGAAAACTATGGCAATTTTGCAAAAATTTACCCACACCCCTCTCCACGTTCGCAAATACGGCCTTCCCTCGTTCATCCTTTTCTCTCACAAGATAAACTACTCATACAAATGCATCTTGATTTCCGTGCAACGCACGGGCATCTAGCTAGTTTCTTTTAAAATAGTTACTGCGATAATTGGGTTGAAGTGATATATTTTATGTCTGCCCCGAATGATTTCGGATTCACTAGTAGTAACAAAGAAAAGGTTGCCTTGTTAATTAACAGAAAACAGGGTGAAAACTATCACATGAGGCCGGTAAAAACGAGGCACACTGGGTTCAGCGTCATCGTCACTACAGCTGTGCGCGCGCGAGAAGTCTACATATCGAGGGGGCTACTGAGCGAGGCACAGAGACACAATGTTCGAGAGAGAAACCAATTGACAGATTACGATCAGATTGAGTTGTCACCCTTCTGCTGTCATTGTTGGGGTGGGGGGAGGGGGAGGGAGAGAAAGACGTATCGAGAGTGTGCGCGGTAGGCACAGAGGCACAACTAGCGAGTGTGTGTGTATGTGTGTGTGTGTTTGAAAGAGGAGTAGATAGATTACTATCAAGATCGAGGTGCCGCCCTACTCCTTCGGTGTCGGGTAGTGTGTGTGCGTGTGTGTGTGTTTGAGAGAGAAGCCAGTCGATAGATTAGTATCAAGATCGAGGTGTCACCCTACTCCTTCGGTGTTGGGAAGTGTGTGTGTGTGGTTGTGTGGGTGTGGGTGTGTGTGTCGGGGGGCGGGGGGGGGGCAGTGACACTTACATATCCCTACTCTTATAAAAAACAGAGTTGGTGATGATGGTGTTCCTGCCATCCTGCAATATAGGCCATCCGATTTATACCCGACGGATAGGAAGGAAACTGTGGCAATTTTGCAAAAAGATACCCACACCCCTCTCCGCATTTGCAAATAAGGCATTCCCTCGTTCATCCTTTTCTCCCACAAGATAAACTACTCATACAAATGCATCTTGATGTTCGGTGCAACGCATGGGCATCTTGCTAGTAGGGAGAAGGAGTTTGTGTGACACATATCTAGCTATATTAAGGGATAGGTAGATAGCATTTGTGCGAGGCATACTTAAAGCATCACGAAGATAAACAAAATTGTGTGCATGCAAGTGCCGGAAAAAATGAAGCGAGAAACAATGTGTTGGAGAGAGAGAGAGAGAGAGCGAAATCTCAAAACAAAAGGTGCTCTGTTGGAATCCCATTGTATGTATTCATATGGTTCCGGAACTCGAGTTAACCTTAGGCATATGTGTGAGAGACATTATTATACTTTGAGACATTAGTGGCTGTGGGTGGGCGGAATTAAAGGGGTGGGCGTGTTCGACAGAGAGAGCGTGTGTGTTTCTGTGTGAGAGACTTGTAGGACGGGGTAGAAAGACGAATTCTAACCTTGACGGAGGGAGAGAAATACACGAAGTGCGCGTGTGTGATTCCGATGACCACAGGGAAATGAGATATGTATGCGTGTGAGAGAGATTGCACAATTCATTCACGTAACACTATCTAGCGATCGTGGACGTGCATCGCTTGAACATAAATCAATATCTACTTCGTATCGTGGCCAAAGGTACAATATCGATTCAACGCTATAAAGATTGGACACTCACATATCACATTTTTTCTATTTAAATAAACCTTTTCAGTTGTGCATGCCAAAGTTACAGTGATGTTTCTTCAAACAACCAATGTAGCTATCATGTACATGCACCATTGTTACTCTTGCATTCAAAATCATTAGTCTTGGATGATTTAAGGTTCTATTATGAAGTAATATATGTAATATTCATATATGAATTCAACGGGTACGCAATTTATGAAATGGAGGCTATGTAATCATATGAGGTAACACTTTTAAGTAGCGGACTTCTTTTTGTGCGCCTCTACACTAACACGTCAATGCATTATGTTTAAAGTAAATAACCAATTGCACTAAATTATCTATTTACACGAGAAATACATAGGCTGAGCGTTTGATCCCTTTTTTGTGAACGCGCCACTACACCCGTACGATTGGCCGCGCCCGTGTGAACGTCCAAGTTATCGGCGCATCATCCCGCGTTATTGTCTTTTTTCTGGGGTGGACACACCAGTTATTAACTGCTGACGCGTGCCCCGTGTACACAGTCTCGCATGACCTTCCCGCTAGCACGGTCCAAAATTAGTTGAAACTGGATACGAACGATCCCGCGGGCGGCAAAATCTCCCGCCTCCTTCTAAAATTTCCGCCACCTTAGTCTTTAGCATGCGAAATTCCCCTTTTGTCCTTGGTGCACGGAGACCAACAGTTACAATACCGCCCTCATCTACATAATAGGTCGGGGCTGCTTTGGTAACTTCCGGTTCCCCCCACTACACGGCACCCCCATTTCCTCTCTCCCTCCCGCAAAAACGACTAACTCCACAGCACCAAAGCATCTCACATCACGCTGTCCGTACTTCATCGGCCTTTCTCCCCTTCCCTCTAGAAACCCTAGACTGCTCATCCACCGGCGTACCAGAGCCCATTCACTGCCAGCGGCGTCCACCTCACCGGATCTGCTTCTGCGGCCGCATCTACCCCTCCCACCTCCCCTAGAAACAAGTAGACTGCTCATCCACCACTGTACCATAGCCCATTCAGTGCCGGCCTTGTCCACGGCTCCAGATCTGCTTTGCCGGTACTCTCGTCAACCGCAGCGCATCTGCACTCATTCGTACTCCCCACCGGAGACGCTTTGTCCACACGCCCCTGGAGCCGCCGCACCGACGCCCCCATCGACGGCCTCTGATCCTCTTCGCCGACACCTTCCTCAACCCTACCGGAGCCGCTTCGCCGACAACATCGTCAACCCCACCGGAGTAGCTTCGCCTATACCATTTTCAACACTACCGGGGCCGCTTTGCCAACTCACAAGTCCACGGCCTCAGATCCGCTTCCTCGCACCATCATCCAACCTACCAGAGAAGCTTCTGACGCCCCGTCCACGGCCGCAGATCCGCATCGTCGACACCATCCTTAACCCAACCACCGGAGCAACTTCACCTATGCCCTCGTCCACGGCCACAGATCCGCTTCGCCCACACCGTAGTCCACCCTACCGGAGCCGCTCCACAAACACCCTACTCGACGGTTCTAGATCTCCTTACCGGACCCCGACAGCCAGCGCAGCGTCATCACCCTTGACGTTTCTAACCTGATTCCCACCGTCTGGCAAGATGCCAAGCACCCGCCACGGCCTAGGTACTTGTCACCTTTAAACCCGTCCAGCATCACCTGCCCGATGTACTTCAAATATACTAACAGGTCGCTTTTACCTGTTATGCAGCTGGCAAAAACTACAAGGATGATGTTTCTTCTGGATCTAACAGCTTGGCCAACCAAGATCCTGGACCGAGGCATTGCTATGATCTTGTAAGCGTGTCTCTCTCTCTCTTGTATTGTTCTGTGCCTGCCAGCGTGCTTTGCTAGGATTTTCGACCAGTAATCCCTTTGTGCAGACAATGATTTCTACTACTGGCTGCTAAATTAGATATGTAGATGTCATACATGATACTACCTCGTACCTCCGTTCCTAAATATAAGTCTTTCTAGAGATTCCAATATAGGCTACATACGGAGCAAAATGAGTGAATCTACACTCGAAAATGCATCTATATACATCCGTATGTGGTCCATACTGGAATCTCTACATAGACATATATTTAGGAACAGAGGCAGTACATTACACAAAATCGTAGGTGGCATGTAGGAATTCCAGTACACTACATTAGGCTCCCTTAGAGTGCCTGCTAGTCCAGCACACAGAGTCATGGCTAGTTTATGCTACGCACACAATCATTAATTGGTGGTTTAAATATGCGCAAGGGATATGCAATGTATTATCATGTAGAGATGTCTGAAATTAGCCGTGCCAACTTGCAGATTGGGTTACACAATGAAAAAGTACAAGATGTATGTGGCAATTTCATGGAACATCGCAAAAAAAGGAGAGCCAGCGGTGAGCCTATACAGTGTGCTATGGTACGTCACTCCTCCATTGCAATCATCGTGACATGTTATTTGTATGTCAGTTCTATTGGCCAAGTTTCTTAGGGACAGTTATTACGAGTTATCCTAAGAAAATAAGCACCTGTGAATATAAGCTCCATGTAATAAGCCAACCAGTTCTTTTCATTGCGTTTTCAGCTTATCTTTGGTATGATAAGTGAAAAGTCTAGATTGCATTATATTTTTTCATTTTGCTGCCCATATGAAAATTAATTTGACTTGCAAACATCACAAATTGAACCCAGTGCAGTAATTAATATGATAGGAAAACAGACCATCACTATTTGCTCAAAATGCAAATACAAAGATACCATCTACTTGGCACAATCTACTTTGGTCAATGTTTTCCATAGAGATCCCATTGCCTAATTTAAACGAAAAACGCATGACCCACATTTAAATGAAGAACAATTATTTATTGAAATTCGATGGTCCAAGTGGCTGGTTATTATCATATAGCAGCACCATCTGAAAGCATCATATAGCATCAGCAGCTCATAGCAACTCATCATACAGCAGCAGCAGCAGTGTGCAATTCATCATATACCAGCAGCAGCTCATAGCAATTCATCATATAGCAGCAGCAGGAGCAACTCATAGCAATTCATCATATAGCAGCAGCAGGAGCAGCTCATAGCAATTCATCATACAGCATCAGCAGGAGCAGCTCATAGCAATTCATCATACAACAGCAGCAGGAGCATCTTATAGCAACTCATCATATAGCAGCAGCACCAGCTCATAGCAATTCATCATATAGCAGCAGCAATAACTCATAGCAATTCATCATATAGCAGCAGTAGCTCATAGCAATTCATCATATAGAAGCAGCAGGAGCAGCTCATAGCAATGCATCATATAGCAGTAGCAGAATCAGCTCATAGCAATTCATCGTATAGTGGATCAGAATGAAAATTTGGCAAAAAATCAGAGGAGATCCTCACCTTGTTGGATGAGCTCATCCTTCAACAGCACCTCAAGGCCACGGCCTGGGAGGTGGCGAGGGGGAATAAGGTGCCTTCTACCGCAGTGTGGCATCAGCCGTAGTTGGTAGCGCCTGCCGGAGTAGTGCGTTGGACGAACCACAGTGGAGCAGTTGCTGGAGACCATGAGAATGAGGGGCAGCACCAGAGGGAGGAGCAGCCAGGGAGATTTGCCCCTACCCGCCGGCCATGTAGCCTAGCTGGACAGAGCATCGTCGAGGACTAGGCCAGATGGGACCAGTGGAGACGGCTTGCTGGAGGAACCCTAGTGCTGCAGGCAGGGGATCGAGGTAGAGGGACAGGGCAATGAACGCTTGCGTGTTTGTTTCTACTTGAGGGTGAGGTGTGACGCGGGCGTCACCAGTTGCATTTTGAGTGTAATATAGGCAGACAACAGAGTCATTTCACTATTCCCCTTCCCTTCAATTTTTAGTGAGGTTCTACCTGAAACACCCCCCTCCAAAGCGAAATTAGTTAAGCCCAAGGCCATAACTTAAAAATGACTTCTTTACATCTTTTATGGCTTATTTTGACAATAAGCCCTGAAAAGGCAGAATAGAACTAGCCCTTAACCTGCAATTCAATTGTGCGTGCAATGATGAATCACTCCTGCCTGCTATAGTGTACATTTAGGCATCATCATACATGGCATAACCTAATACATGTGCATTCCATTGTAGAATCTGGAATATGCAATGTTTATGTTAGTTCATACGTTGCACATGATGTTTAAATGCCCTTTAAATCTGGTCAGTCAAGTGATGGTCTTTAAGCCTCGTTCTTTGCTTCTTTTCTTGATATGTAAGATTTGCTCAGACATCTGTTCAATTGCTTGTTTGCATCAGCCAGCCATAATAGGACTGTTTGCTTTGATAACTTGTTGTTCTTGACCTAACACTCTAACAGAGCTTGTCAATGATTTAAACACTGAGGGCTGCTATAGTGGGGCCTTTTCTAACTCATAGGTGACATAAAGGTTTGGCTGTACACTAAAGTAGGCTCTCCAAGGGTACCTGGAGATCCAATTCGAAGGTATGCCTAGTTTTTACATAGTGCCCACATAGTAAATGCTCATTTCATTGTGTGCAAGTGCAAGAGATTCGGCATGTTTCATTATGTGGTGTTGTTTTGTTATAATCTCATCCTTTTGTGTTCACAGACTGGAAAGTATGCATATTTATCTTCCAAGGAGACGAGTAACTAGTTTGTGTCACCTTGCAGAGGGGGTGCAATGAAGATAAGATTGAGGATTTCCAAGTACAAGATGTTAGGAAGGAGCCTTGCAAGAGAAGTAGGAGCTGCGCTGAGCCTCTTCAACCTGTTAAGGTAAGTCACTGTATCCAACTCAACAGTTCAATTCCTTGTTTGTTTCAGGCATAGTTAATTTGCTCTTTTCAATTGCTTTATTTGTCCTCAGTTAATGAGATGCCCAAAGAATGATGCCTGATGTTGGGTACTTGTATAACTATTAGTTGACATAATTAAAGGCCTTACCATTTAATTACTCTGCCGAAGTGTGCCTGAAGCTTTGAAGTCTATTAACCAACTATTATTGAATGAGGCTCACAATCTAGTTTATACTAGGCTAATGATTGCATAGTTTTGCTTGCTGTAGTATGTTTGTATGAAATCCTCTGCTGTTCATTATGCTCCCTAAGACTTTAATTGAGCTACAGAATGGCCAACTGCTTGCTTACTTCTATGCAACGTGCTGTCTAAATTTGTAACTTGTCTGTGTTTTGGATTGGGCCCCAACATCATGCTCCTCTGGTGAGCTAAGAGAGATTTCTGTATGCAGGCTGCACAGACTACCTTTTTTATAATTTTTAAAATATCACCTGCTTATGCTTCATGACGTGTAACATTATTGTTAGTCCTATTTTGCCATGTACAAAATAGTCTGTCTTGCTCGCTTCACTGTTGTAACTTATTTTTGCCCTAGTCATGTGTACTTACAGAAACATTTCAGGATGAAGTGACATCAACACAAAGATCTGCGAGCAGTGCGGCATGGCCGTTACCGAATGATTATGGATTGGAATTGGAATGTGCTGATGTTCTCGAGCATCAACTAGAGGTGGCAAGACAACGTGTACATGATTCTGAACGTACAATCAACAAGTTGAGACTGGACATGCAGGTATTATATGCAGGAGTCAAAAAAATGAAACAACACTGAGGTAACAACGAAGGAATTAGAGATTTTGCAGACTGGAATTTCTGCTATCTAAATCCGGCCAATCCTATTTTCTGAAGAGATTATAGTTCAAATGGTAAGTTATGTTGATGCGTGTCCATGATGTATGAGCTGTATTTGCCCAGTGTATGTAATTTGCTATTTGTGTATGCTTTATTATCACTGGTGCCGAACCATAATGCCCAGTGGGTATCATCGGCTGTAATTTCTTTATTGTATAGTGTAGGATTATTCTACGTTTCTATGCCTTAGTCTCTTTATTGTATAGTGTATGTTTTTTAGAGGTGATAGTATAGAGTAGGATAATTCTTTGAATATGCTATATCGTTCAAACGGGGGCCAACTCGCCCAAACGTTGTAGTGACCATGGCCCTCCATAGGTCGTACGTTCCATGGGCCATCTACGGGACGGACGATCCCTGGCCTTCTGTGGCCGTCGGATTCGTGGGCCTTCTATGGGCTGTCGGATCCGTGGGCCTTCTATCGGCTGTCGGATCCATGGGCCTTCCATGTGCCAGCGGATCCATGGGCCTTCTATGGGCCGTCGGGTCAATGGGCCTTCTGTGGGCCGTTGGGTCAATGGGCCTTCTACGGGGTCGTCTCATCTATGGGCCTTGTATGTGCCATATAAGGGGCCACAAACGGGCTAGAGTGGAAATCGTACGTTTTATGGGCGGACCATAACGGGCCATTAAATGGCCGTATTTGATGATGCTATGAAAATGGCCAAACAGATTAACGGGCCACAAACGGGCCGACTGTATCCATGAGCTGAATTTGGCCCACAAGTAGAAAAGGCATGTAACGGGCCGTAAGTAAACGAATGCTGGAAATGAGCCCAAGAATAAATGGGCCCTGAGAAGGCCGAAAGATAACATGGGCTGGAAACGGCCCAACGGTATAATGGGCCGTTAATGGGTATAAAGTGATACACTGTTCATCACAGGCCAGTTTTACCACGGGCCGTTAACGAGCCGAGGGTTACTAAGGGCCTCAGATGGGCCAAAAGACGTTATGGGCCATACATGGGCCAGAAGTTAAAACGGGCTGGAATTATATTGGACGGCCCAGATGACGCTACTGGGCCTAATTCGGATAGGCCGTAAACGGGCCCTGGGTTAGCGGGCTGTAAATGGGCTATATGCGAACAGGCCATTAACACGCTTGCCGTGGGCCGGCCTGCCACCTTTAGACCAAGTCAAACGGGCCGGCCTTTTCACAGGAATGGGCCTCTGTTGGGCCATGCCATGTGTCAACGTATCATAGGCGCTTTGGGTCCAATGAGTGGATGACATCTGTCCCAACGGTGAGCCGACACGTGTTTCCTCCAGTCAATGATGATTTTACACGTGGAAAATCCCCATTGGTCAGGGCTGTTAACGGGTTATCGGATCCAAAACCAGACTCGATAGCTTAACGGTGTTCCGTTACGGTGGATGCCACGTGTCGGTCACCCTTGACGAAAGAACTTCTGTGATGCGCGGTTTATCGTCATGGAAGTGGACACTTCCGTGATGATAATTTTGGTAATGTCATGGAACACTTCTACGACAGCACAGGTATGACTATCTTGATTCTGTCATAAATTTGTCATGGATGTACATGCATGACAAAAAACGCGACCTACTGTGACAAACAGGTATCATCACGGAAGTGTATTTTTTATAGTGGTAGGAATCTGAAAATGTGAAAAAATTCATTAATTATAAAGTAATTGCCAATTTGTCATCTGTTTTTATATTTACAACCCATTTCATATCACTTTCAAGATTTGCAGGCGTCTTGAAAGAGTTGCAGCCCATCAGGGCATAGAAAAATAAGTAGGCCTGGATTGGGTATTCTTCAGAAAAAATAAAGTGGGCTCATTTTAACAAAGAAAAAATAGTTGGGCTGGTCAAATGGTGAACATAAAATATAAGCCTGGGCTAGACGGGCCACAGCCCAGTTGAAACCCTGCTCTGTCTCAACAATAACAAAATAATACTGCTCGAGCAGCTACGTCCCAGGTGTCAGCCGATCTTGTGTTGTTCTCTTGTCTATTGACTATATACGCTGACAATGTCGTCGGTCCCAGATGTCAGGAAACCACTAGGAGGAAGCATTTTCTTTTTCCATACGCTAACAATGGAGTATATATGACAAAAAATGAGGAACATCCTTGCGTCCGGCCATGGACATGGTGGGCCCCTACTGTCATGCTCTCCACGTACAGTCCTCTGCCCATTCCTGTTGTTTGTTGACCATGTTGACAAAGCGAGAGCATGCGGATAACGATGGCGAGGCCTCAGACATCGGCGTTAATGATTTAGGAGATGGTGGGGTGGCGATGCGTGCGCTGAGGCGCAACCAGCCATGGGAGACGGAAGCAGGCGGCTCCGCTGGCGCTGGTTTGGTTTTGGCGTCTAGAGGAAGACAGGACTGAAGAAACACAATAGACTGTAAAAGCAGCAGGAGTACTTAACAACCTTAACTGAAACCAGCAGGGGCACTTAACAACCATAGCTGAAAGTAGTATGAGTACTTATACAGGTTCAACTATACAAAACACGCCTCGAATAGTGCTACTTTGCCTACAGTTAACCGAGGGTGAGGCCGCCAAGCCCCAGGCGCCACCCCGCGCATCCACAACATCTGAAAGCGGCTTCATCTCGCAATGTGGTCAATAAAAAGTATATTCGCTTTAGAGCCATGGAAAAGCAGGAACATAATCTTTTGTCCTATTGTCCAAGATGGACGGGCCTTCATTATTTGAGACCACCCATGAATAAGTATCTTTTCACCTCCACGGGGAATGGAGTATGTCGACATAAACATCATGTTGTGACCAAGCGGAAATCTGACCCGACCATGGTCAGGCATCTATATAGGAACAATAGAACTGGGCAGTTTCTGTTTCAAGAAGATCACAACTGTAAAACTGTGTATAAGCCAGAGTTTATGAACAACATATATAACAGAAAATAGCTCGTACCATAAGTTTCTCGACACAGTTGGACATGTTCAACAAGTGCAGCAGTAGCACACATATCCCACGTGGCCTTACACCATTGAAACGCCCCACAAGGACCTCAAGACGATCAATAAAGTGTAGGAACTTGTGGATGTTGTCCCACAACTTCAGTGCCATCAGTAACAGCCGAGTTCTTACAGAGTAACAAACGAGTAGCCTACTTAACTCTGAAAAAACCTACGCGTGCCACCAATTATAAGAAAATATTAGTTAGAAGCAGCATCTTCGTGAGAGATTCGTTGCTACTTCTAAAGTTAAATTGTGATTAGTTAGACAGAATAGGTGGATTAAGAAGTAATCGAGGCAACAAGAAAGAACTAGATACAAAACTAACATGGATGAACAATTGGAACGATGTCGGGGTGGAAAATAGCAGTGAAGATGAGACCAGGTTCTGCTATTTCCATCAACATTCGAGCGCCAACTTTCAGTCCGTAACACTTGAGAAAGTTTATCCAAGTTCGGCCATAAAAAAGCAGCGATCTTCTTGGTTCATGAACCCAAATCGGAACTTATATCCATGGCTTGTCTTCACTGTGACCATTAAACTAGTGTATTCAGTTATGGCAAGGCCGAGCATCTTGAGTACATGTGTTCTGGCAGAGCAAGGAATGCACTGTAGGAAAAATAATATGAGAACACAATGTATTCCCTATCCAAATCTAGAAATAATTTCCTCCTTCACGTCAGTGTTGACCATGGTACTAGTAACTTTTATCCAAATATAGCAATCCAAATTACCAAATTCTAGAACACCAGAAGCTATAATTAACTACAACGACGCTACAAGTTCTTACTCATGTAGAATAAATAACAAATTGAACATTTTATGAGGAAGGTAAATATAACTGCAACAGCATAGCGACAGTGTTTGGATGACAGCAAATTGATACTAACAGGTGTGTACATACTAAGGCCGTCCACTATGTATGCCAAAACTGGTGTAAAGACAACTGTTGCTACATCTCGCACTGGTGACCTAAACTAGCGAGCTGATGCAGCGGAAAAAATATCAGGCACCCGGACTCTGGAGCACGTAGTTGCTCCGATGCCCAGTTCCTTCATGCCATAAAGATTTAGTATTTTACTACTTGGCTGCTCGGATGTGTGGACCAAAGTTGGCTGCACAAACTGCTGAAGCGGTGCCAAATAATTTTCTAATGGCACCGCTGATGAGATGGCAACAATTTAAGATACTAGGTACAAACTGTGACACTATCTTAGGATGCGTTTGGTTGAAGGTGTGGTATGAATGGGTTGGAACCATGACAGTGTCTGAATCACATCTAACAAATGATATGTAACAACGGAAGAGGGTCTAACCTTCTCTGCACATGCCAGAAACATCCTCCCAGTGTCCACAGAATCAAGCGCAAGTAGCTTCACGCATGGAGATTGATGGTGACAAGGAGCAGATAGATCTTCAGCCACCCCACTCCATTCGTTGCCACTGATGGTCTTAGGGAGCTACAAGAGGAAGAAACGACTCAAATCGACCTCCGGATAAAAATCATTCATTCCAAGTCATAGCCCGAGAGAGAGAAGAGAGGCATTCTCGGGTGGTGAAGTAGTAGTCGCCGGAGGAGGAACCGCTGGAGATGTCTTTGAAGAAGACCATGGCGACCCCGGTGGTAGGATGCGAGACGGCGAGAGCGAGGAAGCGACTATAGCTTAGCAAGGAAGGAAGGAAGGAAGGAAGGAGGAAACAGGGGAAATGTGACTTGTGGTCGAGGAGAAAGGGGGGTGGGGAAGGGGAAGGGTGCGGGGGTATATATTTTGGTGGTAGGCCAAAATTTTGGAAATGTGAAGGGAAACTTTGAGCGCGGTGCCGCCGGACCATTCACTTTGAACGATTGTGTGCATCGCAAACGCTTCTTCTGCTTTACAAGGGAACATTCACTTTGAACGCGCGCGGTGCCGCCGGACCATTCACTTTGATTGATTGTGTGCATCACAAACGATTCTTCTGCTTTACGCGCATGGGATGACTTTGATAATTCAAATTTTGGTGGAAATTTCCCCGGGTACGTCTTTGCATAATTTAATATCTCTTGCTAATTTGGGCACACAAAAGAGCGTACAGCAGACAGACCACACTTACTGAATCGAGCAATTTTAGTAATTACACAGAGCCAGTTGAACTAAACATTGCTCTAACAAAAGACCAGCATTAAAAAAGCCTAAGTACGCATAATTAAAAATCTGCCGCCGCACCGGCCTATGGATCGCCGGTGTGAGATGAGACGTCGATGACTTGTCCTGGCGACATGCCGCCGCTAGTGGACTCGACGTCCCCCTGCTGATGTCGACCGCGTCCTCGTCCTCGTCCTCGTCCTCGGCGCCGCCCTCAAGGTTGTAGTACTCGTAGTAGTGGCTGCGCCAGAGCTCGCGTTGGTACTCCACCGCCGATTCCTCGACGGACAGACTCTTCTCTACCTCGACCTCGGCCATGTGCAACTCCTCCTCCTGGCGCTCCTTGATCTCCGCCGTCTCATGCATCTCGAGCTCCTGCTCGGCGACCTAATGAGGAAGCAGGTGCTCCATGGCCACCGCCGCCTTTTCAGACATGGGTTGCATGCTGGAGTCCGAGGTGGCCTGGAATATCTTGGCGTGTGCATACTGGATCTTGGCGTGGATGGCCTCGACCCAGGCCAGGGCGACATCAGCGGCACAGACAGCAGCTTGAGCGCTCTCGGCGTTTGCAGCCGCCGTCGCAGCAGCAGCTGCAGCCGTCTCCGCTGTTGCAGCTGCCCTGTCGGCTGCCGCAGACGCCCTCTCGGCGGAAGCGACCGCACTCAGTGGGATGCGGCAGCACTCTCGGCATAGGCGGCCGCGCTCTCGGCGTAGGTGGCCGCGCTCGGGGGGGGACGCGGCCATCGTACGGGCCTTCAAAAAGCGTTTCCACGGCCTCATCTTTGCAAGAAGGGGGTGCAGGAATCGGGATCGGGATGCGTGGATTCGGGGGTTGCCGGCACTGGAGCAGACGAGCCGGCGAAGCTTAAGGAGGGAGACTTAAATAGACCCAGATATTTTCATCGCAAATGGTTCCTAGAAAACAACTGTGTGTGATGTTGTAGATATTTTTATTAGCTGTGAAAGATGAATTTGGAATAAAGTGCCAACGGATGGTGTTTTAAATGAACGTGAAATTTTGTAGTACTAATACAACTGTCATGTCAAATTTTGGAAAATTTCAGGGGTCATTTGACCTTCTAAGATATTTAAGTGATTTTCTAGCCATTTAATGACTGTAATTGAAATTTGGACTATATGTACATGCAACAGCTAACCATAACGGTCTGAAAACTCATATTTCGTGTACTTGTGTGCGATTTAATTCCATGTGCTGGAAGGAATTTTCAAACATATTGGTCTAACAGCTATGACATAATTAAGCATGGAGTGACATGGCATTTTAATTCAAAAAATAAAAAAAATAGAAACACATCAAACCTTAGTTGATGTAATGTCATGCCACCAAGTTGATGTGGTAAAAAAATTGGCATGTTTGACCAAAGTTTGGACACACACCCTTCACAAACCGGAGCAACTCACTAGAAGGCTCATGGTTCCGAGAGATAGCTTCCTCTTACGGCATTCAAATTTTTTTTCTATGTCTAACGTGCACTACTACAACTGTAACTTGAAATTCTTGAAAATTCTAGGGGTCACTTGACCTTTTAAAGACATTTAAGTGATTTTCTAGCCATTTAATGACCGTAATTCAAATTTGAACTATATCTACATGCAACGCGTAACCGAAACGGTTTGAAAAATCATATTTGTGTACTTGTGTGTGAGTTAATTCCATGTGCAGTAAACTAGAAGGAATTTTCAAACATATTTGTATCACGACATGGACACATATGTATGAATACGTATGCATGGAGTGGCATGGCATTTTAATTAAAAAAATCAGAAACACATGAAACCTTGGTTGATGTAATGTCATGCCACCAAGATGATGTGGTAAAGAAATTGGCATGTTTGACGAAAGATTTGACACACACTCCTCACAAACCGGAGCAACTCGCTAGAAGGTTTGTGGTTTCGAGAGGGAACAATGCATGTTGGTAGACAAACGGGAGATAACTTCCTCTTACGGCCTTCAAATTTTTTCTACGTCTAACGTGCACTACTACAATTGTAATGTGAAATTTTGGAAAATTCTAGGGGTCATTTGACCTTTTAAAGACATTTAAGTGATTTTCTAACCATTTAATGGCCGTAATTCAAATTTGAACTACATCTACATGCAACGCCTAACCAAAACGTTTTGAAAAATCATATATGTGTACTTGTGTGCGAGTTAATTCCATGTGCAGTAAATTAGAAGGAATTTTCAAACATATTGGTCTCACGACATGGACACATGCATACGTATGCATGGAGTGACATGGCATTTTAATTCAAAAAATAGAAAAATGATGAGAAACACATGAACCTTGGTTGATGTAATGTCATGCCACCAAGATGACGTGGTAAAGAAATTGGCATGTTTGACGGACGTTTGGACACGCACCCCTCACAAACCGGAGCAACTCGCTAGAAGGTTCGTGGTTCTGAGAGGGAACAATGCATGTTTGATGACGAACGGGAGATAGCTTCCTCTTATGGCCTTCAAATTTTTTCCTACGTTTAACGTGCACTAATACAAGTGTCATTTGGAAATTTGGTAAATTTCAGGGGTCATTTGAACTTTTAAAGACATTTAAGTGATTTTCTAACCATTTAATGACCGTAATTCAAATTTGAACTACTCTACATGAAACGCCTAACAATAACGGTTTGAAAAATCATATCTTTGTGTACTTGTGTGCGAGTTAATTCCATGTGCAGTAAATTCGAAGGAATTTTCAAACATATTGGCGTCAAGGCATGGGCACATGCATGGAGTGCATGCCATGGCATTTTAATTCCAAAAAATTAAAAAATGATCAGAAAAACATGAAACCTTGCTTGATTTAATGTCATGCCACCAAGATGATGTGGTAAAGAAATTGGCATGTTTGACAAAAGTTTGGACACACACCCCTCGTGAACCAGAGCAACTCGCTAGAAGGTTCGTGGTTCCGAGAGGGAACAATGCATGTTTGATGACGAACGGGAGATAGCTTCCTCTTACGGCCTTAAAAAAATTTCAACGTCTAACGTGCACTACTACAACTGTAATGTGAAATTTTTGGAAAATTCTAGGGGTCATTTGACCTCTTAAAGACATTTAAGTGATTTTCTAACCATTTAATGACCATAATTCAAATTTGAACTACATCTACATGCAACGCCTAACCAAAACGGTTTGAAAAATCATATATGTGTACTTGTGTGCAAGTTAATTCCATGTGTAGTAAATTAGAAGGAATTTTCAAACATATTGGTCTCACGACATGAACACATGCATACATATGCATGGAGTGACATGGCATTTTAATTAAAAAAATAGACAAATGACCAGAAAGACATGAAACCTTGGTTGATGTAATGTCATGACACCAAGATGATGTGGTAAATAAATTGGCATGTTTGACGAACGTTTGGACACACGCCACTCACAAACCGGAGCAACTCGCTAGAAGGTTTTGGTTCCAAGAGGGAACAATGCATGTTTGATGACGAACGGGAGATAGCTTCCTCTTACGGCCTTCAAATTTTTTCCTATGTTTAACGTGCACTAATACAACTGTCATGTGAAAAATTGGTAAATTTTAGGGGTCATTTGACTTTCTAAAGACATTTAAGTAATTTTCTAACCATTTAATGACCGTAATTCAAATTTGAACTACATCTACATGCAACGCCTAACCAAAACGGTTTGAAAAATCATATTTTTGTAATTGTGTGCGGGTTAATTCCATGTGCAGTAAATTCGAATGAATTTTCAAACATATTGGTGTCAAGGCATGGGCACATGCATGGAGTGCATGCCATGGCATTTTAATTCCAAAAAATTAAAAAATGATCAGAAAAACATGAAACCTTGCTTGATTTAATGTCATGCCACCAAGATGATGTGGTAAAAAAATAGGCATGTTTGACGAAAGTTTGGACACACACCCGTCACAAACCGGAGCAACTCACTAGAAGGTTCGTGGTTCCGAGAGGGAAAAATGCATGTTTGCTGACGGACGGGAGATAGCTTCCTCTTACGGCCTTGAAATTTTTTCCTACGTTTAACGTGCACTAATACAACTGTCATGTGAAAATTTGGCAATTTTCAGGGGTCATTTGACCTTTTAAAGACATTTAAGTGATTTTCTAACCATTTAATGACCGTTATTCAAATTTGAACTACATCTACATGCAACGCCTAACCAAAACGGTTTGAAAAATCATATTTTTGTGTACTTGTGTGCGAGTTAAAAAATCATCAGACGATGTAAATATCTGGTATTCAAAAAAGAAAATGTAAAGATCTGGCAAGACGACCGGCCCCCACACGATTGGCACTCTATCTCGTGGCTAGAGGTTTGGTAGGTGATTGGCGGGGGTCATTAATCAGACACGGTTCTGTATTGGAAACCGTCAGCTATTATGTTCACACACGGATTTGCTGCGGGAATTGTGTGTAATTCAAACTACAGAAATTGTAAATTCCGGCAACCGGCGTGTGTACTGTCCCCGTCGATCTAGATTCCGGCCGCCAATAAATACTACCTTGCTCACGTCGTCCCGCCTGCATTCTCATATACATCCTCCCCTCGCTCGCCCTCTCTCTCTCAAATCTCTGCCATGGCGCCGCCGGTCTGCCCATGCGCCGACGAGGAGTCGCCGCCCCCCGAGGGCGCTCACTCGATTAGCAGCGACGACGACCCCTACGCGCCACCTGACAAGGTTGCGCCATAGCCCCCAACTTTGGATTCGTTTTGGGGCCAGTACAATCTTTGTTTTTGGAAGTCGCTGCCGCCGGCTGAGAAAGCCAGGCAAGTGGCCTTCAAGAAGGAGATGGCGGAGGAGGAAGCCAGGTACCAGGCGGCCTGTGAAGCCCGTGATGCTGCCTGGAAAAAGGAGGCGGTGGAGCTTTGGCGGTGGGCACGTCGTCGTGCCGAGGAGGTGTATGAAGACGGGTACGTTGCGAGGAAGGTCATAGGCACTGGGCGCCTCGTCGCTGCGTGGAGGTGGGCCGATAAGCTCTAGCGTGCCACCGACGAGGAGCTCCGGTGGGCGCCCAACGAAATGGCAAGATCGATCGCGCGCGTTCGCCAGCAAGAGGCAGATCGGTACGTCAAGCGCTGCGAGGCGGAGGAGTCGGAGTAGCAGGGAGCTGCTGGCGAGGGGCTGCCGGAATACTGGCCCCAGGAGGGATTATTAGTTTTAGTATTGTTCGTTTTCAATTTTATGCATTGTACCTAGTATTTAAGTATCATCACGTATATGTGATGATATTATATATATATATATATATTCTGTGATGATCTAATGAACAATTAATATATATATCTATATTATGAATTCCATTTTCTATCTGTATTTGTATACTAATTTGAATCTAGCTGTTATCATCCACATATACAGAATGGAAAGCGTATATACACACATTGAAACAGAACATATAAGAATGGAAAACAGGGTACACATATTGAAACAGAGCAATACTATGATTGCTATGAATACAAAGCTATCCACGTCGAAATGACTTTTCAAAATAAAACGCGTCCATGAGACCATGACCAGCAGCCCTTGCCTAGGGTAGCTCTTGGCTCTGCCTGAACTCGTGCAGGCGTTCGTCCAAGCGGTCGACATGCTTGCGGTACATCTGGAGCGCAATCTCGAGCTCCAAGTTGGCTATTTCATCGGAGATTACCAGCTCGAGGATGCGACGGCCATGTTCCTCTACTGCGCCCAGGTGGACACCTGGGCCAAGGAGGCGGTCAAGCCTACGGACCAGCGCGTTGGCATCCAGCGGGCGCGGACAAGGCGAACGGTGGCACCCATGCGAACGGCGCGGCAGGCGTCCGGTGCAAGTACGGCGTGGCCGGCATCTGGTGCAAGTACGGCGCTGAGGGCCTCTTCCCACTCCTGGCGAGAAATGGGGGTACTAACGGGACATGTACCCAGCTGCGATGTCGTGTCGACAGCAGGCCAGCACCGATCGATCCGCTCTTGCTGTGCGGCGCGCCGCGCCTCCCGCTCTGCGGCGCTCCAACGGTCTCGCCGTGCGGTGAGCCACAGCCTATCGGCGCGGACGCGCCTAGCTTCCTCTGCGCCGCGCCATCGATCATGTTGTGCGGCGAGCTGCAGCCTGTCGGCGCTGACATGCCTATCTTGATCTGCGGCGCTCAAGCGCCATGCGCCAAAGGTCTGCTCAACCCTGGCAATGACGTGCATCACAGCGTCGTCCATCGTGTTGCTGGGGGAGCGCCTCCACCTCGACGGGCCGTGACGCCTGCTCGTTCTCCTCGTCGACGAGGTTGATGGCAGAGGCGGCACTTTGGTGGGTTGGCATGCTTAGAAAAGGTGGATGTGCTACAGGTTGCGCTTGTCGGCTCCGTGCGTCGCGCGCCCCCGATGCGCAATATAGCAGGGTGGCGGGAAACAGGTGAGGAAATGGTGGGAAACGGTGGCGTGTTCATAAAACACCATCAATTAATGGAAACTTAGCATCGAGCTAGCACAAGAAGTAGATGATGATCAGATGAACACGGACCACACTAGGGATCCCGTCGGTGATGAATTCATCAATCCCGAACGGTTGAATACTAGCAAGCGTTTTCCCACAACACACATGGCTTATTCCATCACAAATAGGTCGGATGGATCAACAGTATGCCATGTATTGCACATTGTCAAAAAGTAATGCGGTAGACCTTCTTTAACATGTGTTAAAAAATAAATAAAAAAATAAAACAAGGACCTCGAGGTTAAATTAGCTGAGGGAATGGGGCTGACCGAAATGACCCATCCCATCACCTAATTTAACATCGACACAACTTCCCATCCAGTCACCCATCCGATGGCTGCTCCAGCCTGAGCACACTTAACTTGATAGTTTTCTTACATGAGCTACTGGTGGAACAGCTAGTCCTTGCTGATAGGAATGCCTCTTCGCATCCTTATGGCGTATCCGGATGACCACCCTTCCCACAATGGCCAATAGATGTTGTGTAGACAAGCATATCACATACGTCTTATTAGAAGCAATCGTCTGCGTTATTATCAGTCTTTGCACACATTTCTGATTACAAACCTGTTTGTCGCGTATCACACACATCTTTTTATATTGAACCGTTTCTGTTCTCTTGCCTAATCGTAAACAGTTCATCCGAGTGAACCGTATGCTGTACATCGCACACACCTTTGATCTGGCTGACCATTTCTTTTGTGTTTCCTAATCACAAATAGTTCATCCGAGTGAACCGTATGATGTGTATCGCACACGCCTCCATCTGGCTGCCCGTTTCTTTTGTTCCTCCTCATCGCAAATAGTTCATTGAACTGAACCGTATGCCCTTCATCGCACACGCAACTAAAACCTGAACCGTGTTTAATGCATCTGTCATCGCAAACGTTTTACACATTTCTGACAGTTTTCATACAGCACCGTTTGGGATAATGGCATCGCACACAGTTTCTCGAAGGATCTCTGATCATAGTGTCGCGTTAGCAGCATCCTGTAGTAGTGATTTGCATGTACTGTAGTACTAGACTTAATATTCATGTTTCAGTTTCCTGTTCATTTTAAATATTGAATTGAGGACCATGCATGTCTTACATTTTACTCCCTTCGTTCCTAATTATTAGGCCTTATTTGGTTCATAGGGTAGGAAAATTGTCGGAATAGGAAAGTCATAGGAAATGAGATGACATGTATCCCAAATCCTATGAGTAGGAATAGGAAAAGAGATGCCCTTTGATTCACATCATAGGATTTTTTTTCCATTAAGTCTAGGCTAATGTTTATTTTCCCATGAAATGTGGAGGATAGGAAGAATTCCTTCATAGGAATAGGATTCTATTCCTACAAGCCAAAGGGCTCTAAAGGAATTTTTCCTATAGAAATCCTATCCTATGAAATTCCTACCAGATTCCTCTAAACCAAAGGAGGCCTTAGTCTTTTTAGAGTTTTCAAATGGACTGCCACATACAGATGTATATAGACATATTTTAGAGTGTAGATTCACTCATTTTGCTCCGTATGTAGTCACTTGTTGAAATCTCTAAAGGACTAATATTTAGGAACAGAAGGAGTATTTTTGATGCACTATACTTATTGGATTGTTGTTGTGTTCGTGTGTGTGTGAGTGTGTGTGTGCGCGCGCGCGTGTGTGTGTGGTCATATGCTTGATACATAGAAAGTTTTCTCACCACCATACCGTTCATCTTTTAAATTTGTATTTTCAATGAAAACTTACTAGGGATACCATGAAATGTGAAATCCACATTGAGTTCACTATATCACAAACTCACTCTAACTCAAGAACTCGTCATATATCAATTACCACGTTGAGATCACTATTTGCAAGGAAAATATGGGCATTGTAATACACATAGATTCGTTCGGCAATTTAAAAGATTCCTTTCGTATTCTCGAATGGTAGGACCCAACGGCGTATCAGCCAGACCTTGGCTCGTGTTGATCCTAAAAAAATGGGCTCGTGTCCTTCTGGTGGCATGCGTGGTACGCACATTAGCCAACCCCAACCAGTCGAGCCTCCGCATTTCGAGTCGAAATATGTGGCGGCTAGAATTCCAGACCTAGGAAATTCCCCTCATGTCCCCGGTCCATAATGACTACCGATGAACAAGGAGGGATGCTTTAGTAACTAGACAACGTTACCTACCGTGCCAAGCACAGTTCAATTCCCTCGGTCGCCCTACCCAAGGTCACCCGTCAACTGCATTGCCTAGTACTAATAGGAGTACTACACTAGGATGAGCACAGAATTGAGCCCGTTTGTTGGTGCCTAGTACTTAGTTAATATATCAGGCAATGCACTGGTACGGAGGGATTATCCTTGTACTCTGCATATATAACTTGTCTGAAGTCTTACTAAGCAAAATGTTTGACCAAATCCTTTCTTAAGGAATACAATAGGAAAGATGTATCGCTTGAAAAATTATTACATGATGCAGGTTATGATATTGTTTCGAATCCTGGATTAAATTTCAGAAAATCCAAAAGTGACCAGAAATTCATGAAACTGAGCATGGTCACGTGATATGGCACAAATATTCCTACGTGATTTTTTTCTTCAATTTGGGACAAGCTGCTTATGAGAAGTTGCACAAATGAAGAGCCAAGGTATTTTGCAACAAAGACATGTCACGTTAAGGCGAAAGCTTTCACTATTGAAACCGTGGGCGTTTACGTGCCGCCACGAGTCCCGCTTCCCATCGACAGGTGTCGTCCGAGCAATCGTGTGAGTCGACGGGAGGCGTGCGAGCAGACCGCTGCGCCGGCTGACAGGGAGGCGTGCGAGCAGACCGCTGCGCAGGCTCACCGGGAGGCGAGCCCTTTGACCAGGCTCCGCCGCCCACCTTCGTCCCAAGTGCTCCCACTTTTAATGTCGCCGGCACCGCAGTTTAAAATCAACCCCGCACTACCAGGTATCGCTACAATCTTCTCTCTTCCTCTTCGGTTCTCCTGTCGTCTACCTCCAACCAGCCTGACCTAACCATACGCCATGCCGCATCATGATGGTCTGCCCTTAATCTTCCAGTTTCCTGAGGAAGACGCCCAGCCGGAGTCTCAAGAACATAAGGAGCTTTGGGACGAGCATGAACCGGCCTTGCAGGAAGACGCCGCGCCTGTCCCCGCTTCCGTTCTGGCTCCCGTCACCCCGACTGCGCCAGCGCCCATCCCCGTGGCATTGATGGGCTGGGAGCCGCACATTGTTGCCGAGCTTGATGCCACGGGGTCCCACGAGGTCCCTGCCGACTTTAACGCGCCCGTGCACCTGCTAGCGCATGCGCCTGCTCGTGCACTGATGTGTGCGCCCATGCCAGTGCCCGTGCACACGAATGTCTCCGCCGCGCCGTTGCCAGTGCCTGTCCCTGGGTGGGTGCCAGTGCCCCCCTCAGCGGCATGGATGGTCGTCGTCGACCGCTTCCTTGCACCAACGCCAGTCGCCTCCTCCCGCCAGTTGACTCGCTCCTGGAGACCGAAGTCCAGAATATTGTGGCCTTCCTTGAAGCTAGGGCCAACGTCCAGGAGTACGCCAACAACGGCGCAAGACGCAGCCGTCACCGTCGGTCAGTGGCCCGACGACACACAGAGCATGGCAGAGGAGCCGCTTCCCACCGCAAGACGCCCCCGCCGCCGCTTAATCTAAATTTGCCATGAAAAACGTTCGGATTGCCATGCTTAAAATCCGAACGTTTATCATTTTCGTTTATTTTAGATCGATCATCGTATGAATGTAAAGTCAGAGTCAGACTGAATGAAATCTATGGTTTGATCGATTGAATGTTCTGCTAGAGCCATATCAAATTAAATATAAAATGTCATCTAGCCACATGTATTCCTTCTCATCCAATGACCTAGACTGCTTCAATGTCGAGTGCTCAACAGGTTTAGCGTGCTGTTAATTTCATGCCAAAATAGTGCTAATCACATAATAACAAGCAAATAATATCTTATTTAATATCTGCATGCACTAAATATACTTCCAAATTAACGTGCATTGCAGGTACACATTCACTAGTACTACTAGTACGTGAAACTGGTGCCGTAACTTGTGAACATGTCCAGATATGGTCAACGGCAACATCACCCGCGAGTTCTTCGTGTTTGCCTGTGTGTCTAGACATAGAAGGGGAGGAGAGAGAGAGCACACATGGAACCCACTAGTAAGTGAAGGCGAATAGTACGTGCTAACAAGCTGGTCCCATTAATGTACTAAAAATAATATTACATGTTATCCATTAAATAGGTTGTGGTAATATAAAAACATTATATGAACAAAGGGGGTACAACAAACATTGTTGTTCTACGTATGTTGCCTATTAACGTGCGGCTTGAAGGCCCTGGTCGCATGTTCGATCCTCGTCCTTTATTTTTTTAATTTGTGTATGGGTCCAAATTTGTTTCATGACAGGTGGGCCCCTTGGTGTATAGTTTGTAGCACTTTAATTTGTGGGTCAAAATTTGTTCCATTCCAGGTGGACTATCGGTGTGTAGTTTTGTAGCTTATTTGTAATAATTAAAGAGAACAACAGAGTTTTTGCAATAATACCATGGTGCAACGTTGAAGGCGAGAAAGGACATGCGAGGCCATGACTGAGCCAGAGGGAAATCAGTTGGGGGAGGTGCAAGGGTTGCAATGGTGTTCGGAGTAGTTGTGGGCCGAATGCTACGAAAATATAATCTAAACCCACCGGAATAAATGCCTACACAAATTAATCCAAGGTTGGAGTCCCCCTCGCAATGTAAATAGCTCTGGCTTTGCGAGGGATGGAGAGGTAGCTTCAATGTGTGGAAGATACGGCGTGAGAAGCGAGGTCAATCGAGATACATATAGATAGAGAGACAAAGTGAGTGTGGTCCGACATTCATTGAAAAGATATATATGCTCTGGAGAGATATTGTCGGATTGAGCTTTTGGGAAGGGTGAGGGCTGTAAGATAGAGGTTGAGAGATGATCCAGTCACAGACATGTAGATATATTTTGTGCGTGGGAGGAAGCAAGGTCAATTGATTACATATATAAAGGGAGAGAGATTGAGCGAGTGTGGGTCGTCGTGCAATCGAAAGAGTGAGATGGGTTGGAGAGGGTGACCTAGATAGACAATGTGCATGAGAGAGTACACAATATGAATATGTCGAATTGGGCTCAAACATGGAGATATATCGTTTGTGTCCGAGAAAGAGCAAGGTCAATCGTGACATACAAAGAGAGAGAGAGAGAGAGAGAGAGAGAGAGAGAGAGAGATTGAGCGAGTGTAGCCCGCCATGAGGTCGAAAGAGTGGGGGCGGCTTGGATGGACTGACCTAGATAGACAATCTGCGTGAGAGAGTATAGAGTGTATTGATCGAGGCCTGAACAGGGAGATATATCATTTGTGTGTGAAAGAAAATGAGGTTAATCGAGACTCAGATAAAGAGAGCGAGATTGAGCGAGTGTGGCCCGCCGTGTGGAAGAAAGAGTGAGACAGTCAAGAGGGAGTGACCTAGATAGACAACGTGCGTGCGTGCGCACGAGAGGTTGGGGGCTAGATAGGCAATGCATGTATCTAGCGAGAGAGGGTGGGAGCGAGAGAGAGAGAGAGAGAGAGAGAGAGAGAGAGAGAGAGAGAGAGAAAGAGAGAGAGAGAGTGAGAGAGAGAGCTCGGCATGGGGTGCAATGGCGGGTGTGTGAGGTAAATACATTTGGTAACCGAGTGGAAAAAGGGGGTTGTGTAGTTGAGAGAGTTAGAGATCGAAACACGGAGAGAAAGAATGAACGTGTGTCAGAAACAGATAGCTTCCTAAGGTGGTTAGGAGAGGAAGATTGACCGATACAGGAAGTATCTAGCATGTGTGCCGAGGGGCGGGGTGGGGCTAAAAACAACATTTGAATGTAGATAGTACGAGACTTAATATTGATGTTTCAATTCCTTGTACATTGTAAGATACTGAGGACCATGCATATGGGTAATTATTTCAAATTTGTGCCATGTTAGGTTTGGAAAAGTTGACATTGACTCGATTGTTGTGCTATTTTGTAGGCCATATGTTTGAATCCATCCAAAGTTTTCTCACTACCATGGTGTTCATCATATTCATATGAATTTGTATTAAAAAAGTAGCGTGTATACCGTGAAATGCGAAATCCACATTAGAATTGGAGGTTGCTATGTGACACACACTCTAATTCAAATAACTAATTATGTGACACACACTCTAATCCACGTTAGCGTGGATACCATTTCGATTTTTTTAAATAACTCCTCATTAATTAATATATAGTATCTTGTTTCGAATGACCAATTATTTGCAAGGAAAACACGGGCATGGTAATACATATAGATTCATTTGCAAATGAAAGAAGATTCGTTTGCATTCTCAAATGTAGGCGCACCAGGCAGACCAGGGTCGTGTCGTGGTGGTCGCGTGTGTTGTACGGACGCTTAGCACCCAGCCACCCACCCCCTCCCTCCCCCTCACCCCCCAAAAAAGAATGATGACAAAATAAGTTAGCGCTTCCATGTTTCGGATTGAAATATCTGGCGGCCCCAATTCCAGCCCTACAAAATTTCCCTTCTCCACCGTCCCCTTCCGTGCCCAGATTGCTCAAATCCCTAATTCACCACCAACCCAAGCAAAGTTTGAATCGTCCCTCGTCTCGTCTCTTTCCCCACCTCTGTGCCGGACGACGACGACAAAGACGACGGTTGCGCTTCACCACCGCACCGGAGCTACCTCATCTACGCCCTCGTCCACTGCACTGGGTGGTCCTCCGACAATGTCGGCCGCCTCAACCGACGTGCCTCACAGACACCGACTTCCACCGCATCAGGTGCGCTTCACCGACGCCATCTCCCACCTCACCGGGGCTACTTCACCGAGCACATCATCACACCTCCGCCCCCTGAGGCCATTGGGGCTTCACCAATGGTCTCGTCCACCGCATCGTAGCGGTCCGCTGCCACTCAAGATCTGCATCCGTGCGCGGCCAGCCAACACCAGCGCATCACCCTCCACGGCTCTGAAGTGACCTGCACTCTAGCTAGGCGAGCATGCTCAAACGCCGGCCCGAAGTAGGTATCCACACATCACTCCCTTGGGCACTATTATGACGATGTTTTGATATCCTTTCACTTCTCTCTTAGCTTACACACCTATGCAACTCTGACTTTAACTCTTGTTTCTTCTGGAGATATCATCTGAAACAAGCAAAACCATTTTTTAGCGAAGCATGATGGCACTACGGGATCTGGTACACATCCTGCACACCCGTATAACCTTGTAAGTATCTATCCTCCGATACAACAGCAAGGTCAATTCCTCTTATTTTATCAACCATTCGCCGTGTCAAAATGCAGAGGGTGATGCAAGGAGCACAAGGCCTGCACATCCAAGCAAGTGGTAACATGGACTTGTACATGGAACATCCCAAGCGCAAGCAAAGTTGCACTGAGCTTGTACAACGAGCTAGCATAAGTCCCTGCATTTCATGTAATTCGTACTGGCCTGCGTGTATGATTTGTGTGTAGTGGCGGATCCACGAATTCAAGTTACCAGGGGCGAACATTTAACTTACAAAATACGAAGGCACTTGCACTCCGGAAATCAACATAACTTGAGAAATGTGAAGCTACATGCACTTTGAAAACCAGCTAATGATCCAAAGTAGTTCAGATTATAAAACACTAAATGATGTAAGCACCAATAAACACAAAATGCAACATGGTGTACAAGGACTACTAACATGGTTTGTACCTTCTTGAATTATTCGTTCTCTGGCTGAAAATATCGAAGTGTCATTGCACCTATAACCAGTGCGCAAACTGCATATCAATATATTTATCCTGCACAGGTATGCCAATAGTTTCAAAAAACAGATTAGAAAAGTATTTATGCTATGTTCTCATGATACGGGGACTTTCTGGTACATGGCCTCAACGTTTCCTCGAGCCATGAAAATGTACTATAATTTACTTGTCATCAATGCCTGCAAATCTCTATGTCTCTCTCAACATAGAAGATCATCATTAGACACTCAATCCTTTAATGGGAGCTTGCAAAATGCTTGCATTAGATCCCTCATTAGACACTATATGTTCATCACCAGGAGCATGTAAAACGTTTGCATCAAATCCTTCATTAGCAGTCTGTTCATTAGACACTTCAGGCTCAAGAACAACATGAGCTTGTATGTTTGCACCGGAAACTTGATTAGATACATCAGATTCAGTCAGTTCAGTATTGATTGGGGGAGTTATAAAATAAGCAGATTGGTTTCATTTTCTCATAGATTCCCTACATACAAGCAGTTTTACAACACCGTCAGGTTTAACTATTGGCCAAAAATTGAACAGTTGAATTGGATATAATGAGGGATGTGATGTACCTGCTCGTTGTGCATGCTACCCTTGCAAGCTGCGACTGTCCGTTTGCGCAAGCTAGATGCCATGCCCGTGATGTCGGCGATGCCTCCCACGCAGGCTATACCAGGGTTGGATCTTCATCTTCTTGTCCTTCCATTCTCTTGAAGCCCAGCGACCGCCCTCCAACGAGGGCGCGAGGAAGTGCTGTGTCGGTCTATCCAGCGGCGGCTAGGTTAGGAGCAAACCAGACTGGAGGCTAGAGCGAAGGAATTGGGATTTTTCCTCCTGTCAGTCAATATGGGAGGCGCTCGTTTGGGCCGCGAGCCTGCTATAGGGCCTGCCATGCACTTACATTATTGGCCCATCCAAATTTAAACATTTTTCTTCATTTTTTACATTGCCTGCTCGTGTGTTGGGACAAACAAAACTAGCTTAGGCCAACCTGGACGACTCAAACTAGGAGCACACTTTGCAGCCACCCGAGGCGGCCTATGGTGGTGTCGCCCCTTTTTGCGTGCATGATTGAGGTAGTGAAAAATAATCATGTGGCGCTTTTGATTTACCCACAGAATGGTTGAATTGCTTGTTTCTATGAACTGAGTTCGCCAATAATGTGAAGGATGCCAGTCTTTTCATCCTGTTGTTGATTGCTTAGATCTCAATATGCCAAATGTAATCGCATGAAATATACAATAAAGCCAGTGTGATGTGTGTGGCTACAACTAGTCTGACTACACGTCCTCATATAACATACCAAGGACGCGCCATCTTACCAGATTAACCATTCGACTTACCAATGCATGTGGGAAGAAAGAAGTATTGGGACTGCGTATCCGAGCAATTGATGCCATGGACTCCGTCGTAGAACCTTGTAAGCGAAAATAAGGTCAGTTACCTGCTTCTCGGAAATTTAGTTAGCCACTTCTTGCAAAATTGTTCAATTACGTTGCTTGGCTTAATTTAGTTTGCTACTGATGACATAATGCCATAGCCTGTTAATCCTATTATAGACTATGCCTATCTATGTGTTTGATACTTACTGCTAAGAATTACCTGTTTGCCTGAACTTAAATAGCTACTTAAGCACGTAGATAGCTGGTCATATGTACTTCTAGGGTGGAGCAGAATTCATGTGTAATTAACGTTCTGATACCCTGTTTGTTTAAATGGTTTGCTATTATCACTTGTAGCACTAGTAATGTTTGCATGTTCATAGATAGACAACTGTCAGGTTCATATGAGGGACACCGTCTTTTTAACTTATATATGTGTTGGAATCATTTTCCTTACATCAAAGAAATCTACAGATGTCTGTGTTGCTAGTAAACGGTACCGATTTGTTACTTTAATACGTTGCCAAGAACTTGTTAGTTTCACTAGTTCATGTGTAATTAAATATGTTGCCAAAACTGGTTAGTTTTACTAGTTTGTTGTTAGTTTCTTATGGCTCTTGCAAAACTTTATTTATTGACTGCTAACATTCAAGTTTGCAGGATCCAACTGCAACTCCGTTGGCACAATAGGTATGTTTTCAGAAACTTCCTTGTTTACCTGGTTTGCTGCTGTAACTTGTTGTTGTAATCATCTTACCAACTTCAAGTTTTCGGGATCCAATTGGAAGTCCAATTGCACAGCAGGTACATTTTCAAAAATATATTTGTGTAACAGGTTTGCTGTTGTAACTTGTTGCTCTAATCAAGTTACTGACTACTCAACTTTTTACAATCCAAGAGAATCTCCAATGCCACAACAGGTTCCTTTTGCAAAACTTGTTTGTTTAACTGCTTTTCTGTTGCAACTGGTTGCTCTAATCACGTTACTGGCTACTCAACTTTTCAGTATCCAAGAGAAACTCCAATGCCACAACAGGTTCCTTTTGCAAAACTTGTTTGTTTAACTACTTTGCTGCTGGAACAACCGATTACAATGATGTTAATAACTACTTTTCAGCATCCAATTGAAACTCTTTAATTCCTTGTTTGTTTAACTGGTTTGTTGTTATAACTCCCAGTTGAGATGTTTTGCTAACTTCAACTTTTCGGAATCCAATCGGAACTTAATGGTAAAACAGGTTAGCCCAAGATCAAAGAGTGAGGTCCCCATGGACGTTGTATCATCCCACAGTAGTGGCACCGGCCCAATCGTGCATCATGAATTGCCAACTGCTGATGCTCTAGAGGCTAAACTAGTGGTAGAAAGAGATTCTGCTTCTGCACTTACAGATGAAGTTGACATGTTGAGGAAGTAAACAACACAATCACAAGCAGTACTCAAGACAACCATTAAATACTTGGTGGATTTCAAAACAAAGCAAGCTGAGACTGACCGCATTGTTAAGGTCCTGAAGGAAAAAAGGAAATTAAATTCCCACTTGGTAAATCATAGGTGAAATGTTCTTTCCATCGTTGAATAACCTTTGTGTTGTTCGTTCATGTAATCGATCAAACCATTTGTTTTAGAGATCATGTAATAATTGTTTTTTGTTTTTTGGTTTGTAATTTTATTTGAGCACAAGTTTGTATTAATTGATAAGACTCGGAGACATTTCATTTTGATTTCTGTGCCAGACCTACAAATATGCCAATCGGGCTAAATGTGCATTCAGCAATAATAGTAGTATAGATGGACCATAAGTGGAACGCATCGGAAAGGGCCAAGATGTTGTACTAGCTTCGCTAAAAAAAGGATGCTCTTCTAGGAAAAAAAAGTACAGCAGCCTGGCTTATGTATGTTAGTTGATATTATTGATCCATATACTCTATAAGTGTTTATATGTCTGTTAGTTTTGTACATTATTGGTTGATTGACTCGGTATTTGAATCTTGATACATCGCTTGTGTACAAATCTAAATAGGAGTACACATTATGATGTGTGTGACACTTGAGTTGGACATAAAGTATTCCAAATATTCGAATTCACCTTAAACTGGATTCTAGCTTCTGAATTCGAGTATCGGCATTTGTAAATCATATTTATATATGACAGTGGAATACATCTTTGTCGTGCTTTTGAATATATATATAAAACACATAGAATGATATATAAAGATTTGTATAGGACTACAAAATGGATTCGAATTTAGCTGCCAGGGTAAATGTGGATGCTTATTGTCCCAAAATTCAAAAGAAGCGGCAAAATGTCCACTCCCACGTCGGCTGCCTGAAGCCATGTCTTTGGGAGATGGAAATTACTGTCTACCCCTTACGCGGACAACCCATCGGCCCGATTTCCACTGCTCTCAATAGGGGTAGGTTAGTAACTTCAATTAGACGTGACACGACCGCCTCTGAGCCCATTCCGACATGGTGGGTGCCAAACAAGGGCGGCAAAACACATTTGATTCAAGCTCGTCCGAAATACCTTTGTTTCTCCCTCCATTTTCCCATTCACACACGGTCGGCGGCAAAACAAACTCGACTCAGCCGAAATCGATGCAGGCAAATATTTTCAATACGGGCAGGTTTGTAACTTCACTCAGACGTGACACAACCGCCCTACTTGTCAGCCCCATTCATACACCGTGGGAGCCAACCATGGGCGCCAAAACACCCTCTCCTCGCCCGAAATCGCTCTGGGCAAATATTTGCGAGATGCGAGATTACTATCCTGTCCCCAACCGACGAGACGTCCAAATTTTAAATGGGGGCTTAGTTTGTAACTTTCCCATATTTCAGACAGGCGCGTCCCAAAAACATGGTTCCCCGTACCTCTCCCTCCATTTTCCTATTCATACACCGTCCTTGCTAGAACACCATCCCCACACCAACTTCCTCCGTCCGCCACCCCATCCATCGCCGCCATCCTCCACCCCATCCATCGCCACCATCCTCCACTATGCCAGAGCGCCTACCAAGACCGCATCATCCACTGCTAGAGATGGACGTTTCTCATTCACGGCGACGAACCAAGAGCCTTGCATCGCGTCCTCTCGCTTCATCGGCGCCATCGTCCTCTTTGCCGGGCCGCTCACACAACCTTCTTTTCCACCGCAATGGGACTTATCCCCCGATGTACCAATCTACCGTCGCAGATTTGCTTCAACACCACCGAAAGCCATCGCACCCCCGATGCCTACACGGCGCCGCAAGAGAGGTGGTACTTCATATCTCCTCAACTTTTTGATCTCATCCAGAAAATAGATCGTAACTTGGTTACTGTACTTTCTTGTCAGCTCTTAGAATTTAGTTCTTAGTTTGGAGCAAACAATGGATGGTAAATAGCATTTCCCCAGTTTGCAGCTTTAAATCTTCCATGGGACGGTCATAATAGGGTTTAATTGATCATTCTTAGGGTTTAATTGATAATGTTGGTTCCGTGGTGGTTTCTTTAATAGAAATCGGAGGGGAAACCCTCTTTGCTCAAAAAAATGCTTAGGGTTTCCCCCTTTTATGATCACTATACGATCAGCATACGTGCTTCGTGTCATAATAGCACTGCTCCACCCATCAAGCTAAACAAGCTTAGTTCTTCAAGTATGAATCTGATATTATTAAAACAAAGTCGTTTAATTGGTCAGCTAAATGTTCCTAATTTAGTTTCGAAATTGCATGTTCGCCGCTCGGGTGTGTATCTCTACAGGGTGCCCACGGTGGGCCGCGGCCCACCCTGGGATTTTGGGTCGGCCCAGGTCCTGATTCCCCTCTGTTCTGCTAGACGCTTCCGATCTCTACTCGCCCCCAGCCGCCTGCATCACCGGTGACTTGCCATCCCCGGATGGCATGACTCTAGGAGGAGACGCCGGACTAACAGGAGGTTAGGAGCCGCTCGCCCAATAGCGTCACCGCTGTCGGGCGCGTCGCCGTGCCTACCTTCACAGCCCGTTTAGGGCATAGGCATGCAGCACCCACTAATCCAACCCGATTTATCCTGAGATGCGTCCTCAACACTCAGTAGCCACTCCTCATCACCCATTTTCTAATTGATTAATTACTCATTAGGCAACAATGTCATTAGGGTTTGTTGTGGGCTGAGTGCTACCTACACTTAATGGTTCAGATGTATTTCAGTAATCTTTAGTACCTGTAAAGTTCACAGGGTTTCAAAATTCCAGGCCTAGGAAAAGAAACTAGTTATTTTGGATTGTTAGTCGTAGTGACATTGACCCAGATTACTACTGTAGGCTAGGTTTGTTGACAATTTCACTTGTCTTTCTTACTCATTCGATATGATATCCAATTATTCACGTCGATTAGTTGCAAACAATAAGTGCTAGAGAAACTTCTTGATTCAGATTTTGGACGGTCTCTTACTGCAGTTACAATTCTACATACTTGTCCTAGTAAGCTCACAAGTAAATGATTGATTCACTACATCTATGCTTGCCTTGTCATATTTGTTGTCAATATTCTTTTAGGGTGGACCACCCTGTTTTAAAATACTGGAACCGTAAACATGAGTGAATAGTATTTCTCTGTGTGATCTCTTCCATCATGTGTGGGCAAGGAACACTGCATTGTATAGAAAGAAAGTATCACTTCCAGCTTTTACATAGACTACGATCTTTTACATGGAATACAATCTGCCTACTTGCTTTGTGTCGCACTACCAGCACTCCACCCTTGAAGCTAAACATTATGCCATTGATAATTCCTTAGTTTATTTGTTCAAATACGAATTTGATATTATTCTAATGTTCCTACTTCAGTTTTGAAATGTGTGTCTGCCTGTTATAGAGACATAAGAGGTTTGTATTTCTATGTGTGGTCTGGTCAGCACGGTTGGGGGTGAACTTTGCAGATGCAGGGGTTTACAAGGAGACACTCTTCGAGTTGAATCCGTAATGCATTCCATAGATAATCTAACTACTTTTTATTTTTTCATGAATCTCAGATTCTGAACAGCATCATAATGATTATGAGCTTGCGCGCATGAAAAGAATAAAGCAAAACAATGCCATGGCTATCAAACTTGGCATTAAGGGACTGAAATAAAGTCTGGATGCAATGCAATGCGAACACTCTCCACCTATAGATTCATGCTCAGAATATGATCCTAACGGTGATTATGAGCTAGAGGGAAACCTAAGTCAATGTAGCTCCCTAGTGGAGGAGTCAGAGGCAGATGCCCTATCTTATTCACCCATCAATGTGCTTGCTCTAACTTTCCAAGGTTATATTGATCGCACATTTCTTGCAACTGATGCTTTGCATTGCTTCTACTTTGTTGCACTGCCATTAGCTTAGTTTACACATCGTGAATGTGAATACGCCCTGCCTATCCATTTTCAGTACATATTCCATCTGTCATCATACCATATTTATCCATTCAAATGTTGTTCTTGTGTATCAGACGTTCAAAAGGAAGAGGGCAATTGCTGATCACGGAGGAGTACAAGCAAAGTATTTCGAAAAGGTAGTGACACCTGATAAATCAAATAGCCCATTAGGTGTAGTTGCAATATCACCTGACCCACAAAACACCCCAATTCTAGCAGACACTACCCCTACTACACTGGTCATTTCTGATGCCCCAGCTCAGCAGACCCCAACTGCCGCAAATAGTATGATGATGCCAGTTGACGTAGCACCAGCTCTACGATGCAAAACCCCCATTCCAGCAAAGAGTACACCAAATCCAGTTGCCAAATCCCTTTTCGAACCAGAGAGAGCCCCAATTGCAGCAAATTGGGCCCCTGTTCCATTTCTTCCTAGTTTAGAAGATGAAGCTTATATTGTTGTCAGGAACTTTGTGCGCATCTTTCATTCATGGAAAGATTATACCGTAGACACAGAACAATTTCCACTCTTCCTCCGCAACTTACGCGTAAGTAATGTACTAATGTTATTATGGTAATTATTGCATATGTTTCTGCTGATAGAAGACACAAGATTTCATTCTTTTAAATAGGCGACGACCAAACTGGATTGTCAAGACGAGCAAGGGTTGGTTGCTCTTTTCAAGCACTCATTGATGAAGTATCATTTGTACCTGAGGCAAGCGCACTTTGATGGCAAGCCTCTAAACGAAATTTCTATAAAGTCTCCGGTGCTACATTTATCAGACAGTGACTGGAATAATCTTGTTACACATTGGTCTCGTCTGCAGCGTAAGGTACTGTCTATGATATCACATCACAATTTGAACTACATTTCTACATTTGCCTTAACGTCTCACTTGTACAAAACTGTTAGCAGAAGAATATTCATTCTCAAGGGACCACAGAATCTTGCAACTATACTGCACACTGCATTGCTCTTGTGAGTACCTCTTGCCCTGTATGACCATACTTACTTTCATAGCTATTTCATTATGTAGCATCACTGCACATGTTAGCCTCGTTATCGTCCATTTGGTGGACATTATAAGATCCATCTGGACTCTTACATAAATTTAGAATCAACCCAATGCTTTTGAAGAGGTTTAGCTCTGCAGTCCTCTTGTAAGGACTGAACATCGTCCATCACTGTACTTACCCCTATTGAGGGATTGGTGCAGAAGTATAGCCCATTGCTCTTGTCAGTACATTTTGTCCTGTAACTTGTCCTGTAACGCTTGTACTTCCAGGGATTAATAGTTGATTATGTAGTATCAATCTGCATCTTATCTTCATTGTCCTCTATCCCTTCCAGTATTATCATATCTATAATTACTCTCTACAAAATGTAGAGTACAGGCAATGCTTATGAAGAAGATTATGTGCTGAAATTCTTGAGTTATGCTTCCCTTGACATGGAGAAGGGCATTATAAAGCCGGTGTTAACTGTTAATGTAAGTCAGTCCTTCTAAAGCCTTTATCCTCAACTGCTGTTTAATTTGCTCATACTCCCTATCGTTTACTGATGTTTAGTTTGTTGTTTCTATCAAAATGCATGTTCGCAACAATCGTAAGTTCCAAGTTTTACTTGTAAAATCAAATTCCTTATTCATACCATGCACATTACGCAATACTCCCTATATGTATGCTTGTTTTTGTGGATCTATAATCCAGTGTGTGGTGAAGCAGCCCATGTTTGCACCTTGTCATCTCCCGTTTTATCTTATTGATGTGGCTGATGATATGAAAAATATGACATGCACATCAACCAAAATAGATACAATGATTGTCTTTGCCCTTCATCTATGCTTGTTATGTTGACATGGTAATCCATTAGTGTGGTGAAGCTCCCCGCATTATGAACAATGCCAAATTATGCTATTGATATTTTGAACTTACTCTGTATTTTCTAATTTAAAATTGAATGGAATTGACAACACAGTTATCATCTTTGTTTATACACGTGCAAAACATGTCATCTCTCTGCCTGTTTCAGGGTGATATACCTAATGGCAAACAAAAGTTTGCTGAAGGCTGTGAGACAAACCCAACATATATTGCAGCAAAGAAGGCAAAACATCTTGAAGATAGCGAGACAACCCCAAAGTCTTGTCCTGATGCAGTGTTCAAGTTACTTGAGACTAGCAGTCAGACAAGCTCACAGAATTCGCTGTCTGAATCAGTTCGACTTCTTCAGTCCCAAGTTCTAGCAGAAAGGCATTCTGCAACTCAACTTCGACTTGAGGTCCTATCTCTAAGAAAAATTGTGGAGAACATCAATGAGAACCTCATTGCTAAACAGCTACACCTGGAAGCTATGACTGACATGCTAGGCCAGTCTCACAGCCTTGCTCAGCAGCTTGCGCAGCAGTTCCCGCGCAAGGCTAACCTTTCTTGAACTATCTTGAAAGTGGTCTCGGTTTAGTATTATTTTGTTACGCTGCAATGGTGCCCAGTTTTTGTAATCTGCTTCTTCGTTGCACTTTATGATCACTGGTGGTGAACTACGATGCCCAGTGGATGTAATATACCATATATCCTTTATTGTATAGTGTAGGTTTATTCTCAGTTACTATGCTGTAATTTCTTTATTGTATTGAGTAGGTTTGTTCTTAATTCCTACTATTTACTGCCATCATTCGCTATCAGAAAAAAAATTGATGTAGTCAACTGGGCTGAAACATTCGCCTGTAACGGGCCTGGTTTTTAGCGGGCCACAATTGGGCCGGCCTGCATCTTTCTTGGGCCCGAATGGCCATTGGGGCCTTCACACTTTGCACCAGGCCCACAACTTACTCCGGCCTATATTCGTCCCAAATTTTAGTTGGGCCTTATGTGGACCCAGCGCTTAGTTTGGCCCATGTAGCGTTGGGCCATTAACAGGCTGAATATTCTGCTGGCCTGTTACGGGCCAGAAGAAACCATGGGCCCTTAGCAGGCCTAAATTCATGTTGGGCCTCAATTTTCACTAGTCGTCGACGGGCCTTCAACAGGCTGAAATGTAGACCGGGTCTATTTTGGCCCAGTTATATGACGGGCCATTACTAGGCCGAAACATATCTCCGGCCTTAGTTGGCCCACTATATCATGGGCCTTTAAGAGGCCGAAAGCTTAGTCCAGGCATCAATGGGCCGAATTATACGACAGGCCTTTAACAGGCCCAAAGTCATGTTGGGCTGAACTGTTGCCACCTTTATCACGGGTCGTTAGTGGGCCGGATGTCGTGTCAGACCATATATGGCCCATGGGCAGCACGGGACATTCCCAGGCCGAAATACATACCAGGCTGAAATGGGCCCATGTCTACATCGGGCCACTAACAGGCCGAAAGTCACTGGGCCGTAATTGGGCCCAAATATTCGGTGAACAATTAACGGGCCAGATCTGGCTTTGAGCCATAAATGGGCCTTTATTAAATAGGCCGTTATTGGGCTAGCCCACTAGTACCTGATTAAGTACTATGGGCCTTTGACTGGGCCAGCCTTTTTAACCTATATGAGCCTCTGTTGGGCCCTGCCACGTGTCGACGTATCATAGGAATGTCTCCTCCAATGGACGGACGACATCTGGCCCACCGAGGAGCAAACACGTGTTTCCTCCGACCAATGAGAATTTTACACATGGAAAATCCCCATTGGTCCGGGTTGTTAACGGGTTATCGGATCCAAAACCGGACCCGATAGCTTAACGACGACCCGTTACGGTCGATGCCACGTGTCGATCACCCTTGACGAAAGCACTTCTATGACGCGCGATTTATCGTCATGGAAGTGGACACTTCCGTGATGATAATTTTGGTAATGTCATGGAACACGTCTATGACAACACAGATTTGACTATCTTGATTCTGTCATAAAATCGACATGGATGTACATGCATGACAGAAAACGTGACCTACTGTGACAAACACGTATCATCATGGAAGTATATTTTTTGTAGTGCAATGCCGATAACCCATGATAGATAGTTGAGGCGATCTCTGAACCTTTACAGACTTCTTCTTCGAGAACCACAATCACTATTGGTCTCTAAACAAATTAACACCTAACCATCTAGAGAGTTTGCACCTCTTAAGAGTAATAGGCGGAGTGTACTGGACTTAGATAAGAGTGATGCTGAACCACTATCTAATTCTTCAGCTCTAGTGGTTTTCACTCGGTGGATTTTAAACTCAAATCGCTCAGAGAGGGGGTTGCTCAACAATCTTCTCAGAATAAAATGGAGCATCCACTAGACAAAGCCGACACGGGGTGGCTATTTAAAGTCGCAGCCTTCCTGGATGAGAAATGACCATTTTGGACACACGGTCCAGCCAATGGCCAACCGACACGTTTACAATGGTTGGATTTTGGAGCAACGGTAACATTACTTGAGGAACAACTAATGCTAACTCTTCGGTCAGAGACAAATCACTTGCAGCGAAGAAGATCACAGTCTCTTACTGGCAAGTATTTGCTCAAAACACAAAGAGATTTCTCTCGCAACTTTCATAGGACTTGGGTTTAGCATTAGAGAATCAAAGTTTCGAATGCTACACCCCTCATAATAGTACGGTGGTCCTATCACTCAATAAAGGGAAGAAGAACAACAAAATAAATTTTATGCCTTCACTTCGTCTTCAATCTCCTCGGACGCAGTCATCTTCCTCAGACAGACACTGGATTAAATCATCCTAAGGTTGCCACAGTAAATAGAAAACTGAAATGTCCAAATAATCCTAAACTGAAATGTTCCATGTTGGTTATATTCTTTACAGTGGGCATGAGCAGTTTGGTCATTTTTGAAAGTGCCTAGGTATTTTTAGAAAAGCCACAAACCTACAGAAAATAGAAAAACCAGAGAGAGAGAGAATGCTAACCTGGGCCTCACCTGTGCTGGCCCAGCCCACCCGGCCTGGTGCCAGTCATCCCTAACCTCTGCCAGTAGGCAGAGGCGGGACAGCGCATGCGCGCGCGAGGCGCCACGCCTCCTCCTGCTTGCCGCCGAGCCTCTGGACGCGTTGGTGAACGCCCCGGAGCCGTCCCGTTCTAGCCGACACCTCGCTCTACCCCCTGCTCTCCCCCTTTGCCCTCGCCCCGCCATGGCCGAGAGCCACCCGAGCTCACCGTGCCGCCCGCGTAGCCACGGTCCACCCCATGCCTCTTCGATGGGTCCAGAAGAACCGCCGTGACGTCCACATCCTCCGCCCCAACCCACGCGAGCACGGAGGCCTCACAGCCTCAACATCTCCATCGTCTTCAAGCTTCGGCTCCGGCGCCCTTCTCCGTTGATTCGGCCACTCCGGCACATCCCTGAGCCCGCTAACCGTCCCTGCAGATCCGCGGTGAGCCTCGGACCCGATACTCCCTTGCCCCGTCATTCCTCGCGTCCTCTAGCCGTCGTCCCCGCGAGCTCTCGCGCCGCCAACCGCCATGGCCGACGAGCTCCTTGCTCCCGAGCTCGACCTCGTGCGCTAGCCACGCTAGTTCGCTCCTAGCGCTCCCAAGCAGCAGCAGAAAGCCTCAGCTCACTCGTTTGCGCCCCACAACGCCGCGCCCGTACATGCCCGAACACCGGCCGCCACCTCGCTCGCCGTAACTGCCGCTACCGGCCACCCCAGCTCCCGCCGTCTGCTCCATCGGCTGTGCGCGAGTAGTAGCTTTTTGTAGAGCCTCCCCACGCCCAAAACCATCGCCTGTGTGCGATTTCCGAAGGCCGCCGCCGCGTCTGGCCTCGCCAGCGGCTAAACGCCGGTGGGTTAACTGCCTTGACCGGCGGGGTTTGACCCCGTCTGCCCAGGGGTTTGACACCTCTCTCTCACTGACGTGTGGGCCCCAGGCCACTAACTAAACTAGGTTAGAGTTAGTTTAACGCTAAATAAACTTAGTTAGTTTAATTAACCACTGATAGACGGGACCCACTGGTCAGTTTGACCTGGACCAGGTCAGTTGCCCGCTGACGTCACCCTGACACAATGCTGACGCAATAAGTATTTTCTGGATTTATTCTTATATAGGAAATTCCAGAAAATTCTACAAACTTCAAAAATTCATAGAAATTAATCTGTAACTCCAAATGCAAAGATTTATATATGAAATTTGATCAGAAAAATCCAATCTATCCATTTGTAATTGTTCCATGCATGTCAGAACACATTAACCTTGATGTTCAAGTGAAACAAGTTAATGCACCTTTATGACTTCATAAAATGGGTTTGCATTTGAATCTTTGGTTCAAATGGACTCATTTCAATCTGTTCTAGCTTGCATCAGCCCAAAACACACTCATTATGCCATGTCATATCATGCATCATATTGTTGCATTGCATTGATTGTATTTCCTTCTCTGTTTGCCGGTATCCATCCCCTCCTTGTAGACGATGTTCCGACGACGTGATCGATGACATCGGTGAAGAAATATACTATTTTCAGAAGTGCCAGGCAAGCAAAAACCCCTTGTTCATTCCGATACAATTCCACTCTCTCGCTCCTGCTCTCTTTTACTGCATTAGGACAACATCGATTCAACTGTTACATGCTGCGTTAGCTGAACCCCTTTTCCTCTGCATGACCTGTCATTGCCGCAGTAAATAGATGAAACCCACTAGCACAAGTAGGAGTTGTTTGAGCCCTGATGTGGCTACTCATTCATGCTTGTTTGTCATGCCTGCTACTGCTTAGAGTTGAGTCAGGTCTGATTCATCGGGGATGAATTGGAATGGTGATGAACATGTCCTACTGTGTGTGAGCCAAGTGTGTGAACACGATTTGGTAAAGGTAGCGGTGAGAGGCCATGTAGGAGTACATGGTGGGTTGTCTCATTGAAACCGTCCTCAGGAACTGAGTTCTGTGTTTGTCATCCGTGAACAACTACTACCACACGTTGGGCCCTGAAATATGACCCCGCTCGACTTATTAACCCCCCTTGTCCTCTGTCCAGGAGTTGCAAGTAGTTCCTGGTGTTTGTAGCATACTGGAGGCCGTGCGCAGCGCTGACCCGCAGGGTGGGCTGTGATGCGGTAGGTACATGGCACGGTGTATCGGGCGCCCGTTTGGTGTCTCGGGAACCCTGCACACATCGTTTGGGGCCGTTGAGGACACCCCGGCCGATTTTCCTTGCGGATGGAACCCGAATAGGTGATGAACCTGGACTAGAGACTTGTGTGGTTAGTCAGGTCATGGTCTACACCCACGTCGGCTTTCGCTTGAAGTCTGCGGAGCACATGTCGTGTGCAGACGCTAAGTGGTGGAAAAATGTGTGAAGAAGTACACCACTGCAGGGTTAACATCATCTATTCGAATAGCCGTGTCCGCGGTAAAGGACTTCTGGGTTGCCTATAACAGTTCATAGACAAGTGAAAGTGGATACTCTAAAATGCGCAAGATAAGCGTGAGTGCTATGGATGGCCTTCTCGTAGGGAGGCGGAAGCGGATCCATAGTGGTGTATTCATATGGTGAATATGTGGACTTGTGTGCGCCACCTCAAAAGAGTTACTTGCAGTCATAGTTTAGGATAGCCACTGAGTCAAAGCTGGCTTGCTGCAGTCAAACTCCACCACCCCATTTGTTGATACTGATGCAATTGTGGCTAGTTCTGATATAAGTCTTGCTGGGTACATTTGTACTCATGTTTGCCTATTTTATGTTTTGCAGAGAGACGTCAGTCTCGCTAGTAGTTCGGTGTGGACTTCGACGTTTAGCTTGATACCTCAGCTACGATCTTGTGCCCTCGGCAGGATCTGGTAGATAGTCCGGCTTCTCAGCCTTTATCATTTGTAGATGTCTGTACTCAGACATGTTAAGCTTCCGCATGTGCTTTGACTTGTATGCTCTGAATGTTGGGTCATGAGACCCATGTTTGTAATATCTCGCTGCTTGGAGCCTAATGAATAAATACTTTGAGTCGTAGAGTTTTGTTGTGATGCCATGTTGTATTTATACATATCGAGCATATTGTGTGTATGATTGAAATGCTTGGTATGTGTGGGATCCGACAATCTAGTTGTTTATCCTTGGTACCCTCTCTTATGGGGAAACGCAGTCTTGTGCTTCCATGACCCATAGTAGTCCGCTATAGCCCGGTTCATCGGAGTCCTGCTAGCCCAGCACTACTGCTCCGGAACACTTGACTGGCCGGCATGTGATTCACTTCGTTCTTGTGTCTGTCCCTTCGGGGAAATGTCACGCGGTGACATCCGGAGTCCTGCCTAGCCTGCTACAGCCCGGTTCACCGGAGTCCTGTTAGCCCAGTGCTACAGCCCGGATTCGCACGCTGCTGACCGACATGCTCGATGTTGATTCATGTATGCCTGTCCTCGTAAGTTAGTTCCACTTTGGGTTCACGACTATGCATGTCGGCCCGGGTTATCTGTCATATGGATGCTAGCGACACCAACATATATGTGAGCCAAAAGGGCAAACGGTCCCGGGCCATGGTAAGGCGACACCCGTGGGAATACCGTGCGTGAGGCCGCAAAGTGATATGAGGTGTTACCGGCTAGATCGATGTGACTTGGAATCGGGGTCCTGACAGCTTTGGTATCAGAGCCTGACTGCCTGTAGGATTACCAAGCCAAACTGGTCGAAGTTGAGTCTAGAAATGCTTTAGTTATATAAGGGAATTGATTGTGGAAGGAACGTAAGGCTCTCTTTACTCCTTTACCTTATGCCCTTCTGATCTGAGTCAACCTCTTCTTTTCTACGGGGATTAAGAACTAGGCCTTCTCATCTATCCATCAGGATGACGTGTTACTAATCCGTAGACTTATAAGATTGATGGATTCAAGTCTCAGTTCAGTTTCTAGTACTTCTTTGTGTTAATAGTTGGTCTCGGAACCTTGATATGATGTTGTTGAGTGGTTATGCCACCATTTTGCAGGATGTCTCAAATCTTTTCGAGCATTTACAGCCGTTATGTTGTCCGAGTCATCCCAGGTTTCTAAACAATCTGATGCATTTGTAAATCCCTTCTTCCCATTCTCGATGTTCCTTTGGGCCAGATTAAGCACACTAATCGGTCTGTTGAGGTACTCCCTTGCCTTGACATGTATGTTGGAGTTAGTATTATGACCCTAGGTGTCTTCGAGAACCACTCAGTAATCTAGCCTGTTTTGTGTTCCCAGTGTGATGATTCTGGCCATCATTCTCGAAAGCATCCCGTGATGCCATTTAGTTAGTAGGTATTCTACTCCTAGGTTTTTGAACACGAGATTCACCCTACTTCATGTTGTTAGTATTTGCTAGTTCCCTTAAGATATTAGTAACCTTTGCGATCGTCCTCGAGGTCCGTGGTACATCCTTCTGCCAATACCATGAACCAATATGGCAGAAGCCCTTTGAACCAAAAGCTCACAATAAGACTGCTCTTAATGGGTTCTCCATTCAAGAATTGTGAATCTACCAGTCCTACCTTTCTGCATGGGTTATCCGGAAGAAACCTGTTGAACTTCGTTCGACATGCTAAACCATGCATCCACAACTCAGAAAATCATATGTTCTTTTGGGTTGTCCCTCTTTAGTTATTTTCTGGCCCTCGTCTATCAATTGATAGTCAAGAGTATGTGTGCATTCGTTCATTGATGCCTATTACTCCTGTGTCCCGTCAAGTCGTTCTATTCTGGAATGACTAGGAGAAACAAACTCCAGTACCTCATCCATATCCAGGTTTGGGTCAAAGTAGTTGTATCCTGCAGATCAAAATGCCAATCCAGCTTTTGTTCTGTTCTACCCTGAAGTATTGCCCTCCTGATGTCAGGAATGTCATGAGAATTGCACCAACCCTTATGAATTCTTGATGGAGTGATACTTCTCGCCATCATTATTCATTCCTCGGTCCTCGTGTTATTGTAACCGGAATGCCGACCAGTGAATTGTGATGTGTGATATCAATACTCCGAGCAACTCGTTGCTTGGTAGTAAATGGACAATATTCTCATTCTTAGTGTGTTGGCTACATAGTTCTTAATTCTGGTGCACTCCTCGATCAATGAGTTAGGATTATTCAATCCCTTGCTTATTTGATCATGTCGTCTTGCCTTGAAAAGCAAGATTGTTCTCGAGCTTAATAACATATCGATGGTTCGTGATTTTCCGAATATCTTCTCGGAAGTATTACCAGGTTGTCACCTGACCGCTATGTTGAGTTCGTGATCAAGTTGGTCTCTTGTAAACCACTCATTCTCCAAGAATCTGTGTTGGATACCCCTGAGCTAGTTGTTAAGCTAAACAACAACTTGGAGACTTGGAAGATAAAAGCTTGTCTGGCTTAGTTCATTTTAAGGGTTATCTTTTTGTGTGTGTGTGTTGAAGAAAGATTATATCCTCATTGATTGATCCTTGTGATCAATTGTTGGATCTATTGTCTTGTCCAAACTTTGATTTGAGTGTGGGCTATCCTCAAATCAAATCAGAACCAATGATATTCGTAATGTTGTCTTACTCATGGTTGTTTCCTCGAGCATACACCATTATATCTTTTGGGTCTGACCAATGCTATCACCCTGTCCACATAATCATGGAATTCCATCTTCACAGAAATCTGGATGACCTATTGTTGAGCCCATCGGCAATAGCTTCATCTTATCCATGATTCATGTTGAGCATTAAGCTAGTGTTGGAAACCTTGAAAGCATTTCTTCATGCTAGCTCATGAAGCATATGTTTGGTGTAAGAAGTGACTTCCTTTGATTCATGTGCATTTGATGTAAGTTGCCGCCGTGAATTCAAGAAAGTTTGTTTTTGCTTCCTCTAGAATCATCCCAAGTCAGTCATGCATGTGCGAGGTATTCTATGGTCTGATAGACATATCATCTTCATTCCATATGTATTCCCTAGCACACCAAGCCACTGATTGATCTGTTCAAGGATAAGAAGTTCATCGATAAGCATACAAGGACTTCGATATCCTCAATGATGGTTCCCCACCTGAACTCGGTAGCGTTTTGTTGTAAGACTGCTATGTGGTCATGCTTGTCTTGGACAACGTGTTCACAGGTTTGTAGCAGAACCAACTCATGTTTTGGAGCTTGCTATCGTAGTTCATTTCCCAAGAATCTCGCAACATCATCTCGTCGATTTGTGTTGCAAACTTTCATTTTTCTTTCCAGACCCGATGAGTCTGGATTATCCTGACACCAACCAGACCTGAATCTCGGGCAGATATGATGGTTGGAACGTTTCTCAAGAACTATAATATTGGTCTCTCTGTAACCCGGTAAAGTGGATGTTGTGGCCAACACACCCAACCGGAAGACTTATTATTGTAGTATCTTGATTGAGAAAGTTGGCCACCTCCCCATAAGGATCTCGTAGAATTTATTCCAATAGTTGTTCCTTATGGATTTTTGTGTTCCCGAAGTCCGACCTTTTACTTGATGTTCTAGATATCAAACCATATCTATGAATGGATTACGCTAGCACATCAAGGAGAACATTAGAAGCGGAGTGCTAAATGTCTCTCGGTCGATCATCCAGATTCTGTTTCCTTAGCATCGCTAAGGGGAAGTCTGAGAAGGTGTTATCTTCCTTTGTATCCGCATCATCCATCACTAGTCATCATGGTAGTATGTCGTGTTGCCAGGATCCTTGCCACGGATGTTGGTAAAACCTTGATGAATATGGAAATGCTCAAGTTCTTGAGAGCACGCTCAGTCACTAGGTTATATCTTTGGTATCAACTGAAATGTGCCTTCCATTTGCCGAGTTATTCTATAACCGTAGTTTCCTTTCCAAACTGAGTATGCCATTCTTCCCAATTCCTTCAAACGATCGTTTGCGAATTGCCTTAGGCTGGTATAGAGAGTTTCAATGATCTTTGTATCAAAAGAAATCCTTTTTGCCACTTAAGGGAATAATTCTACGAGTCACCTTTCCTAAGGTGCCCCGTTACAGAGTCATGGCAATCAATTTCCTCGCTACTTTGAAACCATGCGCCATCCTATTCTAGCGTGGAATTGTTGCCTACCAAATTGAACTTTCGCCATCTGTTTCTTCCATCCCTCTCGATGTGTGTTTTGTGTCTCAGTTAGAGAGATGTTACTACATCTCATTCCGTGAGTTGATCATGATTTGCTTGATCTTCGTGAAGATCGAATCCTGTAGAGCTTCCCTCTCTTTCCCTTGTCATGTTGGGTGAAGATCTCGAAAGCAAAGATGTCAAGATCAATATGATGTAATGAATCAACATCTTCGAGAAGAGCAATTGGATCGAGAAGATGGTGTTAGCTTTGTGTTCCCCCTGTCTTCTTACCTCACGTCTTGAATCTCAGGACGAGATTCTTGTTTAGTGGGGGTGAGTTGTCACGGCCCTAGATTCATGACTGTAAATAGTTGCATCAGTGAGCATGCATCATGTTTAAATTCAAAGGAAATTTGAATTGGGGATGACCAAGCCCTGGCACTAAATCAATTCAACTAGGTTCAAGTTTAAATCTTTTCAATGAACCTGAAATGCCCTTCTAAAATGTTCATCATCTCTGCCTTGGTCTTAAACCTCTGACAAAAATGGTGCACCATTTTCTAGGTCATCCTAAGGTCACTGGATTAAAACATATGTTAATTGCATTTGGGCATTTAAATGCTATAAAATAATTTAAATGTCCAAATAATCCTAAACTGAAATGTTCCATGTTGGTTATATTCTTTACAGTGGGCATGAGCAGTTTGGTGATTTTTGAAATTGCCTAGGTATTTTTAGAAAAGCCACAAACCTACAGAAAATAGAAAACATAAATAAATAGAAAAACCAGAGAGAGAGAGAGAGAGAGAGAGAATGCTAACCTGGGCCTCACCTATGCTGGCCCAGCCCACTTGGCCTAGTGCCAGTCATCCCTAACCTCTGCCAGTAGGCAGAGGCGGGACAGCACACGCGCGCGAGAGGCGCCACGCCTCCTCCTGCTTACTGCCGAGCCTCTAGACGCGCTGGTGAACGCCCCGGAGCCGTCCCGTTCTAGCCGACACCTCGCTCTACCCCCTGCTCTCCCCCTTTGCCCTCTCCCCGCCATGGCCGAGAGCCACCCGAGCTCGCCGTGCCGCCCGCGTAGCCACCGTCCACCCCATGCCTCTCCGATGGGTCCAGAAGAACCGCCGTGACGTCCACATCCTCCGCCCCAACCCACGCGAGCACGGAGGCCTCACAGCCTCAACATCTCCACCGTATTCAAGCTTCGGCTCCGGCGCCCTTCCCCGTCGATTCGGCCACTCCGGCGCATCCCTGAGCCCGCTAACCGTCCCTGCAGATCCGCGGTGAGCCTCGGACCCGATCCTCCCTTGCCCCGTCATTCCTCGCGTCCTCTAGCCGTCGTCCCCGCGAGCTCTCGCGCCGCCAACCGCCATGGCCGACGAGCTCCTTGCTCCCGAGCTCGACCTCGTGCGCTAGCCACGCTAGTTCGCTCCTAGCGCTCCCAAGCAGCAGCAGAAAGCCTCAGCTCGCTCGTTTGCGCCCCACAACGCCGCGCCCGTACATGCCCGAACACCGGCCGCCGCCTCGCTCGCCGTAACTGCCGCTACAGGCCACCCCAGCTCATGTCGTCTGCTCCATCGACTGCGCGTGAGCAATAGCTTTTCGTAGAGCCTCCCCATGCCCAAAACCATCGCCTGTGAGCAATAGCTTGTCTGGCCTCGCCGACGTGTTGACCGCCTTGACAGGCGGGGTTTGACCCCTCTCTCTCTCTCTCTCTCTGACGTGTGGGCCCGAGGCCACTAACTAAACTTGGTTAGTGTTAGTTTAACGCTAACTAAACTTAGTTAGTTTAATTAACCACTGACAAACGGGACCCACTGGTCAGTTTGACCTGGACCGGGTCAGTTGACCGCTGACGTCACCCTGACGCAATGCTGACGTAATAAGTATTTTCTGGATTTATTCTTATATAGGAAATTCCAGAAAAAGCTACAAACTTCAAAAATTCAAAGAAATTAATCTGTAACTCCAAATGCAAAGATTTATATATGAAATTTGATCAGAAAAATCCAATCTATCCATCTGTAATGGTTTCATGCATGTCAGTACACATTAACCTTGCTGTTCAAGTGAAACAAGTTAAAGCACCTTTATGACTTCATAAAATGGGTTTGCATTTGAATCTTTGGTTCAAATGGACTCATTTCAATCTGTTCTAGCTTGCATCAGCCCAAAACACACTCATTATGCCATGTCATATCATGCATCATATGGTTGCATTGCATTGATTGTATTTCCTTCTCTGTTTGCCGGTATCCGTCCCCTCCTTGTAGACGATGTTCCGACGACGTGATCGATGACACCGATGAAGAACTATACTATCTTCAGAAGTGCCAAGCTAGCAAAAACCCCTTGTTCATTCCGATACAATCCCACTCTCTCGCTCCTGCTCTCTTTTACTACATTAGGACAACATCGATTCAACTGTTACATGCTACGGTAGCTGAACCCCTTTTCCTCTGCATGACCTGTCATTGCCATAGTAAATAGATGAAACCCACTAGCATGAGTAGGAGTTGTTTGAGCCCTGATGTGGCTACTCATTCATGCTTGTTTGTCATGCCTGCTACTGCTTAGAGTTGAGTCAGGTCTGATTTATCGGGGATGAATTGGAATGGTGATGAACATGTCCTACTGTGTGTGAGCCAAGTGTGTGAACACGATTTGGTAAAGGTAGCAGTGAGAGGCCGTGTAGGAGTACATGGTGGGTTGTCTCATTGAAACCGTCCTCAGGAACTGAGTTCTATGTTTGTGATCCATGAACAGCTACTACCACACGTTGGGCCCTGAAATATGACCCCGCTCGACTTATTAACCCCCCTTGTCCTCTGTCTAGGAGTTGCAAGTAGTTTCTGGTGTTTGTAGCATACTGGAGGCCGTGAGCAGCGCTGACCCGCGTGGTGAGCTATGATGCGGTAGGTACGTGGCACGGTGTACCGGGCGCCCGTTTGGTGTCTCGGGAATTCTGCACACATCATTTGGGGGCGTTGAGGACACCCCGGCCGGATTTCCTTGCGGATGGAACCCGAATAGGCGATAAACCTGGACTAGAGACTTGTGTGGTTAGTCAGGTCATGGTCTACACCCACGTCGGCTTTCGCTTGAAGTCTGCCAAGCACCTGTCGTGTGCAGACGCTAAGTGGTGGAAACATGTGTGAAGAAGTACACCCCTGCAGGGTTAACATCATCTATTCGAATAGCCGTGTCCGCGGTAAAGGACTTCTGGGTTGCCTATAACAGGTCATAGACAAGTGAAAGTGGATACTCTAAAATGCGCAAGATAAGCGTGAGTGCTATGGATGGCCTTCTCGTAGGGAGACGGAAGCGGATCCATAGTGGTGTATTCATATGGTGAATATGTGGACTCGTGTGCGCCACCTCAAAAGAGTTACTTGCAGTCATAGTTTAGAATAGCCACTGAGTCAAAGCTGGCTTGCTGCAGTCAAACTCCACCAGCCCCTTTGTTGATACTGATGCAGGTGTAGCTAGTTCTGATGTAAATCTTGCTGGGTACATTTGTACTCACGTTTGCCTATTTTATGTTTTGCAGAGAGACATCAGTCTCGCTAGTAGTTCCGTGTGGACTTCGACGTTTAGCTTGATGCCTCAGCTACGATCTTGTGCCCTCAGCAGGATCTGGTAGATAGTCAGGCTTCTCAGCCTTTTTCATTTGTATATGTCTGTACTCAGACATGTTAAGCTTCTGCATGTGCTTTGACTTGTATGCTCTGAATGTTGGGTCATGAGACCCATGTTTGTAATATCTCGCTCCTCGGAGCCTAATGAATAAATACTTTGAGTCGTAGAGTTTTGTTGTGATGCCATGTTGTATTTATACATATCGAGCATATTGTGTGTATGATTGAAATGCTTGGTATGTGTGGGATCCGACAACCTAGTTGTTTATCCTTGGTAGCCTCTCTTATGGGGAAATGTAGTCTTGTGCTTCCATGAGCCATAGTAGTCCTCTACAGCCCGGTTCACCGGAGTCCTGCTAGGCCAGCACAACTGCTCCGGAACACCTGACTGGCCAGCATGTGATTCACTTCATTCCTGTTTCTGTCCCTTCGGGGAAATGTCACGCGGTGACATCCGGAGTCCTTCCTAGCCTGCTACAGCCCGGTTCACCGGAGTCCTGTTAGCCCAGTGCTACAGCCCGGATTCGCACGCTGCTGACCGACATGCTCGATGTTGATTCATGTATGCCTGTCCTCGTAAGTTAGTGCCACTTTGGTTTCACGACTAGTCATGTCAGCCCGGGTTCTCTGTCATATGGATGCTAGCGACACCATCATATACGTGAGCCAAAAGGCGCAAACGGTCCCGGGCCATGGTAAGGCGACACCCGTGGGAATACCGTGCGTGAGGCCGCAAAGTGATATGAGGTCTTACCGGCTAGATCAATGTGACTTGGAATCGGGGTCCTGACATATCAAGTATTTCATTTTTATTGAGAGGATGATCAGGCAAAGCATTAAGTAATTGGAGAAGCCTCCCGCAAGCTTGTGGGAGACTCTCTTCTTCAATTTGCACAAAATTATATATTTCCCTTAAAGCAGCTTGTTTCTTATGATCGGAGAAATATTTAGCAGAGAAGTAATAAATCATATCCTGCGGACTATGCACACAACTAGGATCAATAGAATTAAACCATATCTTAGCATCACCCTTTAATGAGAATGGAAAAAAATTAAGGATATAGTAGTAGCGAGTTTTCTCATCATTAGTGAATAGGGTGGCTATATCATTTAATTTAGTAAGATGTGCCACAACAGTTTCAGATTCATAGCCATAAAAAGGATCAGATTCAACCAAAATAATTATCTCAGGATCAACAGAGAAATCATAATCTTTATCAGTAACAAAGATAGGTGAAGTAGCAAAAGCAGGGTCATGTTTCATTCTAGCATTCAAAGATTTTTCTTTCAGCTGAGCTAATAATTTCTTAAGAACATTCCTATCATTGCAAGCAAGAAAGTCTCTAGTAGTTTCTTCATCCATACCATAACCCTCAGGCACAACAGGCAATTCATATCTAGGGGGAGAATCTTCATCATCACTTTCATCAATATTATCAGTTTCAATAATTTCATTCTCTCTAGCCCTAGCAAGTTGTTCATCAAGAAATTCACCCAATGGCACAGTAGTATCAAGCATAGAAGTAGTTTCACCATAAGTATCATGCATAGCAGAAGTGGCATCATCAATAACATGCGACATATCAGAATTAATAGCAGAAGCAGGTTTAGGTGTCGCAAGCTTACTCAAAACAGAAGGTGAATCATGTGCAGAGCTAGATGGCAGTTCCTTACCTCCCCTCGTAGTTGAGGGATAAATTTTGGTTTTCTCGTCTTTCAAGTTCCTCATAGTGACCAGCTGAAATAAATCCCAAGTGACTCAAAGAATAGAGCTATGCTCCCCGGCAACGGCGCCAGAAATAGTCTTGATAACCCACAAGTATAGGGGATCGCAATAGTTTTCGAGGGTAGAGTATTCAACCCAAATTTATTGATTCGACACAAGGGGAGCCAAAGAATATTCTCAAGTATTAGCAGTTGAGTTGTCAATTCAACCACACCTGGATAACTTAATATCTGCAGCAAAGTATTTAGTAGCAAAGTAGTATGGAAGTAATGGTAACGGTAGCAAAAGTAACAGTGATAGTTTTGTAGTAATTGTAACAGTGGCAACAGTAAAGTAAATAAGCAAAGAGAAATATGTGAAAAGCTCGTAGGCATTGGGTCGGTGATGGAGAATTATGTCGGATGTGATTCCTCATGTAATAGTTATAATATAGGGTGACACAGAACTAGCTCCAGTTCATCAATGTAATGTAGGCATGTATTCCGAATATAGTCATATGTGCTTATGGAAAAGAACTTGCATGACATCTTTTGTCCTACCCTCCCGTGGCAGCGGGGTCCTATTGGAAACTAAGGGATATTAATGCCTCCTTTTAATAGAGTACCGGACCAAAGCATTAACACTTAGTGAATACATGAACTCCTCAAACTACGGTCATCACCGGTAGTGGTCCCGATTATTGTCACTTCGGGGTTAACGGATCATAACACATAATAGGTGACTATATACTTGCAAGATAGGATCAAGAACTCACATATATTCATGAAAACATAATAGGTTCAGATTTGAAATCATGGCACTCGGGCCCTAGTGACAAGCATTAAGCATAGCAAAGTCATAGCAACATCAATCTCAGAACATAGTGGATACTAGGGATCAAACCCTAACAAAACTAACTCGATTACATGGTAAATCTCATCCAACCCATCACCATCCAGCAAGCCTACGATGGAATTACTCACGCACGGCGGTGAGCATCATGAAATTGGTGATGGAGGATGGTTGATGATGACGATGGCGACGGATTCCCCTCTCCGGAGCCCCGAACGGACTCCACATCAGCCCTCCCGAGAGAGATTAGGGCTTGGCGGCGGCTCCGTATCGCAAAACGCGATGAATCCTTCTCTCTGATTTTTTCTCCCCGAACGTGAATATATGGAGTTGGAGTTGAGGTCGGTGGAGCACCAGGGAGCCCACGAGGCAGGGGGCGCGCCCAGGGGGTAGGTGCGCCCCCCACCCTCGTGGACAGGGTGTGGGCCCCCTGGCCTTGATTCTTTTGCCAGTATTTTTTATTAATTCCAAAAATATTCTCCGTGAAGTTTCAGGTCATTCCGAGAACTTTTATTTCTGCACAAAAATAACACCATGGCAATTCTACTGAAAAACAGCGTCAGTCCGGGTTAGTTCCATTCAAATCATGCAAGTTAGAGTCCAAAACAAGGGCAAAAGTGTTTGGAAAAGTAGATACGACGGAGACGTATCAGTTACATGTATTTGTTCTTGTGTGCGCAGGTACTTTTCACTAGCATTTGCGTGGTTCTCCAATTGGTTTGATAACCTAATACTTATCAGCTACTATATTGCATCATCCTTCCTCTTCAAGGAAAATCCCAACGCGGCTCACAAGTAGCAGAAAGAATTTTTGGCGCCATTGCCGTGGACACATCATGAAATCTCTACAAGTACCTACATTTACATTATCATTTACTTGTTCTATGTTTTATTTTCTTTTACTATTCTCATTAAAAAACACACACAAAATTATTTTGCTTGTTTGCTTGCTTTGCCACTATGGCTAGTTCTTCGCTTGTCGCTTGCACCCCTGAAAATGAAGTGCTTAATTTTAAACAAAGGGGAGGAGAGAGTCTAAAAGATGCTTGGTATAGGATTTGCAATGCTCAAAATAGATCAACTCGTAAGCAATCCACTGCCGTTCTTCTTCGCAATTTTTATGTGGGTGTCACTACTTGGTATATATTTGTGCTTGGTACTATTACTGGATTAAATTTTCTGAGTAGTCACCCTATGTATTCTTATGCTACGGGAAATTTATTAGTATCACCACCTACTACTATTAATGAAACGGCATGACTTTGGAACATGTTATGCGAAAATTAGTGCCTACCGTTGAGCATATTAAAATCTAGAAAAAAGGTCCACAGTCAAGTTACCCAATTCGGTTCAAAGATAGGAGCCACATTAAGAATTCTAAATGAGAAAGAAACCTATAATTGCTGAAAGGGTAGAACAAAGTTGTGCTAGAATTGATAAGCTGGAAGAAATCATTAATAATTTGGGTTCAAATTTTTCTTGCATTAGAACTATTGAAAGGACTCCTACAAATAAAATTTTCAATCTTATGTATGTCCCTAAAAATAAGGGTGCTTCATCTAATAAAGAAAAGGAGGATCTTAAAATGATTAGTGTGCACCCCAACTTCATTGATATGATAAAGGAACCTATTACTAAAAATTATTACCTCAATTTTGTTCCTAGGAGTGTAATTGTTAAAAATATGCTTTCTAAACCTCCTAGAAAGCTTGGAAGTGTAATTAGGAGTTGGATTCAAAAGATCATAATACTTGAGAACAATGCATTATGCCTATCTAGGGGCATAAAACAATAGCGCTTGTTGGGAGGCAACCCAATAGTTATATAAAAATGCTTTTATTTATGTTCTAGTGGGATAAAATGATTATTTCTACTGTAATGATTATGTTTTATCTTATAATTAGTGTTTGTGCCAAGTAAATCCTTTGGGATGATTTCGATGATAGTTGATTTGATTTTGTGAAAAAGCAGAAACTTTTGCTTCAAGTGCTGGAATTTTCATAAGTCACTGGAACATGATAAAATTCTGAATTTTTTACACATGATGGCTATACAAATTTCCCATGTTTCCTAATTTTTCAAAAAAAATTAGAGTTACAGAAATATAGTTTTTGTTTAGATCATTACAGACTGTTCTATTTGAGACAGATTTCTATGTTTTTATTGCTTAGTGTGCTTGTTTTAATGATGCTATGGATTATATGAGGGGGTATAAGTCATGGAGAAGTTATAATACAGTATGTATTATGCAGTACCTAAAGTTTATGATTTGTCTATTATACTAACACATCTCACGAGGTTTCTGTTGAGTTTTGTGTGCTGAAGTTTTCAAGTTTTGGGTGAGATCACGATGGATGAAGGAATAAGGAGCGGCAAGACCCTAATCTTGGGGATTCCCAGGGCACCCGAAGGTAATATTCGAGGAAGAACCATGCGTCATGTTACTTGGAGCTATATTTTCATTCATCACATGATATGAGTTTTGCTTGGAGTGTCTTGTAAGAAAGTTTTATTTTTATTTCTTGTTAGTTTCTCACAATCATTTTTTGCTGGACAGAGCTTTTTAGAGCGACACACATATATCATGATTTGTTAGAATACTCTATGTGCTTCACTTATATCTTTTGAGCTAAGTAGTTGCTCTTGTGCTTCACTTATATTTGTTAGAGCACGGAAGTGGTTATATTTTATAAAGTTGATTGCGCTCTCATGCTTCACTTAAATCTTTTTGAGATTATATTTAATAGGATGTGGTAAGAGGCACGTGCTATAAGACTAGTCCGAAAAGGATATGTATTTAAGAGGGGTATAATAAAAACTTTCATGTTGATCACTAAATATGAAAGGTATGTTTTAATTATATTCATGTCGTAGTATGAAGGGTATGAGTCCATGATCATTGGTTACTAAGAATATCAATATTAAAGCTTTCTATTAACTACACATTTAAGTGTTCATCTTGGCATGGTTGGGATGTTTGAGCATTTTTATGTCCAATTGAAACCCTTAAGTGATGTCTAAATCGGGGTGTGCGATTGTTAACTCCTACCAACCTCCTCCCTAGGGGCATGTGACTAGTACTTTGCTTCGAGGGCTAATAAAACTTTCACAATAAGTATATAAGTTCTTTATGACTAATGTGAGTCCATGGATCATTACGCACTCTACCTTTCCGCAATTTGCTAAACTCTTCGGTACCCTGCATTGCCCTTTATCACATCGAGAGTTGGTGCAAACTTCACTAGTGCATCCAAACCATGTGATATATACGCTCTATCACACATAAGCCTCCTTATATCTTCCTCAAAACAGCCACCATACCTACCTATCATGGCATTCCCATAGCCATTTCGAGATATATTACCATGCAACTTCCACCCTTCCATCTTATGACATGTGTGTTCACCATCATATTGTGTTGCATGATCATATAGAGCTAGCATGATATTTGTTGCAAAGCTGCCATTCATCATTGTTATACATGTTACACTAGATCATTGCACATCCTAGTACATTGCTAGATGCATTCATATAGAGTCTTGTTGTTTCAGTTTATCGAGTTGTAAGTAAATAAAAGTGTGATGATCATCATTATTAGAGAATTGTCCTAGTGAGGAAAAGGATGATGGAGACTCTGGACTTACTAAAAGAAGAGGCCAAAAGAGCCCAACAAAAAATGAGAGAAAAAGAGAGAAGGGGCAATGTTACTATCCTTTTACCACACTTGTGCTTCAGAGTAGCACCATATTCTTCATATAGAGAGTCTCCTGGGTTATCATGTTCATATACTAGTGGGAATTTTTCATTATAGAACTTGCCTTGTATATTCCGATGATGGGCTTCCTCAAATGCTCGAGGTCTTCATGACAAAGCAAGTTGGATGCACACCCACTTAGTTCCAGTTTGAGCTTTCATATACTTATAGCTCTAGTGCACCTGTTACCTAGCAATCCCTACGCTTCGCATTGATACATATTATAAGGCCTCTCCATTGCCTAATGATCCGCCAAGTTGATGCAAGCCTTTCTTCCTTTTAGACTTCTCCTATATATCTCTACCACCGCATTCTGTTCCACCCTAGTGCTAATATCCATGGCTCACGCTCATGTATTGAGTGGAGTTGAAAATGTTGAAGCATGTCAAAAAGTATGATCCAATTGCTTGGTTTGACACCGGGGTGCTCATAATTTACACTTATGCGGTGAAGGCGGAGTCATGCCATGCTTACATAATTCAATGAGTAGGGATAACATTCATTAAGCATCATTTATGTTCTTATATTCATCGATTTTATTATGTTGATATCAATTACTTCATCGTTTCTCAATATTTATATCGTAAAGAGATTGCATGGTAAAAATGTTAGGTAGCATCCAACATCAAAAATGTTGTTTTTATCATTTACCAACTCGAGGAGGAGCAGGAATTAAGCTTGGGGGTGATGATATGTGATACGTCTCCATCATATCTACTTTTCCTAACGCTTTTCCTCTTGTTTTGGACTCTAATTTGCATGATTTGAATGAAACTAACCCGGACTGGCGTTGTTTTCAACAGAACTATCATGGTGTTGTTTTTTATGCAGAAATGAAAGTTCTCAGAATGAAATTGCAAGGATTTTTATACAATAAAAGAGAATTTCTGGAGCCAAGAAACACCGGAGGGGGGCACCTGGGTAGGCACAACCCACCAGGGCGCCCCCACCCCCCTCCAAGCGCGCCCAGGTGGTTTGTCCCCACCTGGTGGCCCCGCAGCCCCTGAAACCGACGCCATAAAATCCTATTTTTACAGAAAAAATGAGGGAGAAAGAATTATCGCGTTCCACGAGACAGAGCCACCGTCACCTCCTGTTCTTCATCGGGAGGCCAGATTTGGAGTCCATTTGGGGCTCCTGAGAGGGGGATCTTCGATCTTCGTCATCGCCAATCCTTCTCCATCGCCAACTCCCTGATGCTCCCCACCGGGAGTGAGTAATTCCTTCCTAGGCTCGCTGGTCGGTGAGGAGTTGGATGAGATTCATCATGTAATCTAGTTAGTTTTGTTAGGGCTTGATCCATAGTATCCACTATG